>NC_056733.1:679474448-679687435 GCF_019279795.1 Protopterus annectens
ATCTGGTGTCATCAAATCCATATTGTTGAATGCCATACTGTGAAATGCATGAACCAATGAACATATTTCAAAGAATATTACCAATAATGCAGTAAAATATCAAATACATAATTCTCATACAACAGAGAAAATATAAATCAGCCTGCACCTTTAGACAAGAGGGATAAAGCCCTGATTAAGTCCCAGCTAATCTGAGTTCTAATAGGCACTTGAGTGTCTGACACATTATTTTCACTACTTTGCTGAAGGCTCAGAGACAAAACCAGTAATAATAGTGCGACAATCCTTAGTGCCTTACTAGAAAACCAAACATTTTATAAGGGGTAGAGCAAAAATAGGAAGCAAAATCAGGGACATTCTTCTACAGAAGAGAGGTATGTAATGATGAAGGGAGGTAGGATGGTCGAGCATATCATGGAGTGGATGGAGACGAGGCTCACATGCCTGTATCACACTCACACTATTTGAATGATTCCCTGATATGCTGACTGGGAAATAAATATGTTTTTCTCCCCAGAGGTGGGCAGCATGCCCTGATGGCATTAGCACTTTGCAGAATTGAAGGGTAGTTCACTGTATGCTACAGATATTAAATTCTGGGAAGGATGGAAACAACTGCAAGTAAGTAATACACTGAAGTTCATAGGTTCACAGATTAGTACTAGGCCAACTGCCCTTGTGGGCCATTTTAAGCCTAGCCAATTATCTCATGTGAGAATCAAACTCTACACTTTGTATAAAGTATTTTATTAGTAATTGCAATAACTTCCAACAACCGCGAAGTAACACACAAATATCTTCCTGTCAGAAATGTTACTCAGTCTTCGGCAGCATGGGGAATTCCCACTCTCTTGTTATTTGTCCAAGATATCATACAGTGCCTGAATAGTTTGTTAGTAGTCAGTCACACCCTCAACCTCTTAGCACAAGAAATCTAGACACAGCCTGACATAAGGGGGGATTTTAATCCTTAGATCATCCCAGTAATTTGCAATAAAAAAATATATGAGGAGTCGACCAAAATATGGAGGCAAAAATCTGTATAGTAGAGAGATGTGTAACTAAAGCACATTCTAGTTTCCTGATAAAAACTAAAATACAACTCCTATACAGCCACATTACTTCAGATAGCGAACCTCTGAAGACAGGCCACACAAACACTGCCGTACGACTAACGTAACTGCACCTTTACTGGAGTCCAAATACTTACAGACCTCTGAAGTGTACCCCATTATAAGGGATGCTCCTCGTGTTGAGCATTAAACATTCACTTTTCTGAACTGTGCAGGTCTCTCACACATTTATTGCCAGGATTTCTGACAGAAATCACTCCAATAACATTAACTCCATTAACTCATATCAATTCATCATAACATTCTGGTAGGGAAACAGCTTTATCATACTGTAACATTCCAATTAAAGTTGTCATGAAGTATTCCACAGTTTGCCCGTTTTTTTCCAATTTAAGAGATACTGTTTCTCGTTATGTGAATCCCATTTAGGCAATATAATACCAAAAATGCACAAAAAATAGTTTGCAACTTTCAGCGAAAAGCTTTACAAATATTTAACACCCACAGCAACCAAATACATTTTTTTTCTCTACTAAATTGCCTCAACAATCCTAATGCTCAAAGTACTACACTACACAACACAAATAAAATGAAGCTTTAGCTTAGTTAAGTATACAGTTGTCTTTTTCTAACAGGGAATTGCCATTTGCCAAACTTCCTTCCAATCTATAAACAAAAACAATTAACATATAGGACAACTCAAATAGTCAGACACCTACCTCAATCTAGAGTTAAAAATGAGTGACTGAGTCCGTCTCCATCTCATGAACTGAAATTAGGGTGTTAGGAATCAACTCTCCGTAATGACAGTAAAGCAATAAGCTGCAAGCCAAAAAAGCAAACAAATGAAACAAGTTGTTTCTACAACTAGCAACCAAAAGCACTGTGCTACGAGTACTGATTGTTCCTCGCTCTCTTTTTTGGGAAGTGAGCGAGAACCAATCAATAGCCATCCAGCCATCCACGTCACTTACGTGACTGCATATGTGGCAGTCTGATCCCCTTCCACTTTACTGTGCAGTTAAAACTGCATAGACTTCTGGGCATCACACTGATGCCTTCTCTCCTTAATCTGGACTGCTTTTACAGCAGTCTAGATTAACAGAAGCTATTTTTTTTAAAACCCGGAACTCACCAAGCATGCGCAGTTCGAGTTCCAGGACTTTACAAGTCAGTCAGACTCACTTAGAGCACTGCAGCCAGTCAGTAAATTTTATTTAAGTAATTAATTTATAAATATTTTGTTTTTAAACATTTTCTTTTCTTCACAGCTGGGGGGGGGGGGGGCTGCAGTCCTGCAGTCCAATGGCAAGAGCCACCACTGTTAAACCGTGAGGTAAGCTCAATAAGTCACTTGTGGACACAGTAACTGAAACAGAAGAAGACATATGTCTAGGTTTTTGTTTTTTTGACAGGAATTTCCGAAGAAACAGACACACTTTTGCCAGGAAAAACCTCCATGGGATAACCATATTTTTCTGGCTAGGCAGAGTGACATTCTCTATCCCTTCTCCCAGGACCAACAAGACTGACCCTCCCTTGTTCATGAAGGGCACTCTAACAGCCACAGAGAACATGTCTAACCTCAGGTCCATAGTGGCTCTAGGGACTACACCAGTGGGAGCCATTGAAAAAATATGAATGGTCTGTAGAACCAAACCAAGGAATCTGTAGGTTGTTCCATGGTTAATCTGAAAAAGATGGCCATATCCTGGCAGTAACAGTTGGTAAAACAGGTAAGTAGTAAAAAAGTAAATTTTTCCCTGTAAAAACACATAAAAAAGCACTTTAGACATGTAACCCCTACTGCAAAAAAAGTAATTTAAAATTAGTTTTAATATCTTTATACCACGAAAGTAAAAAGTGATGCTCACATTTAAAAATAAATAAAAGTCACATTACAGTCATTAAAAATACATTTTCCTAGGTTTAAATTAAATATTTCACAGAAAAGGTACAATTTCTTTCAAAAAAATAAAGTGGAATTTTTTTTTTCTCCCATGGGAACTTATCTGCCCAGGAATGGGATACTGTTAGATATGGTCCTTAAAAGCCCACAAGAGAAACATGCTTTGGTTGCATGAAAAGTCTGAATGCTTTGGTGCCAAACCTATTTTTTAAGCAGCTCAGCTCAAGATGGCTAATGATTTGGGTGTCCGGAAGGTGCCCTGAAGCTTTGGAAGCTTGCCAGCTGCTGTATCCTTAGCAGCATATGACCCACATAACTAAGACTACTGCAGCAGTGATTTACATGATGAGCATCTAGGCTTCTTGAGCAGAAGGAGTGTGAGCTTTCTCTTACAATAGAGATGATTTGCAGAAGAGGTCCCAGGGAGGTGAGGGAATACTCAAAAGCCCATGGCGTAGCACCATTCATTTGGAGTTTGTGCTACTAAATGAGAGGGTTGTCCCAATAAGACTGAGTTTCAGAAAGGAAAACTCTGCCTGTTGTTTGTACTTATGCATCTAATCACTATTCAGAGTCGTTTTTCTTCTAAGAGATCATCAGTGCAGAGCTTAAAAGGGTATAGGTTGCATATTTTGTAGTTCTACTAGAGAACATCAGTGCTTATAGAGAAGAATGGAGAAAACTGGTGGTGAGTGATTGGAAAGAAGAGGTTGCTGATTTAAACCAGAGCAATGAATTGTTGATGGACTTCTGTGATAGGCTTGTTCTTTCTGCATCAAGCGCCATGTTTCAACACAAGAATGCTCAAAAGTGTAGTTGTTACCAGAGCACATTGGATCAAAGGTCAGTCTTTGTAATTAGGTCGTCAGACTGCACACTCTCGTCAGAAAGGTACCCAAGCTGTCAGGTGATCACCATCTAGAGGTAAGATAGGTCATATGGCTGGGGCAGTAGCTAGACAGGCCCAGGAAACCTAAGCATCTAATTAAGATGTCCTGAGAATGCCTGAATACCTAACTGATGCTTCTGTGTATGATGCGTTCAGCCAACTCCCATGTCACCCAAAAAAAAAACTGATTGGGGAAAAGGCAAAATGAATAAGAAACCCCCAAAAGAGAAGATCCCAGTAGAGAAGATAATATACATTTGGACTACTTCAGCCTGAGTTCAGAAAGTAATAAACAATGCACTTATATAAAAGATAAATGCAAATACTAACAACTATTTGAAAAAGAACATACATTTTAGCTGCTGTCACTTTAATGTGCTTGAATTCAGGATTTACATTACTCTTTCCTGTTGAAGTTAAGGTAGGATAAAATAAACAGTGAGTACTAAAAGTTTTACTTAGGCTAGTTGTGTAGAAAACTCTGCTCATCTGGCCTGTGCAACAATATTTTCTGATCTCATAAACTGTATAACAAGTAAATGTAATGATACAGGTAACAGGTTTGGAAAACTAGTGACTAAGTTAACCAGGCATTTGCAACAGCTTGAGAGACGATAGAGGTTACTCACAAAAAGAATAAAGGGAGTAGAGAACAGGTCCTCTGCAGACCGCCTCCGACTTCTATATCTATACTCACTCTCCTACAAATGGCTGCATGACGATCTGTGCGTAACCTACATATCATCCTCTAATCCCACAGCGATGGATTTGCTGCACATCTGCAAAACAAATAGCATCAGAAATACCAATTCTATGGACCTAAACTTTGTCTAAGACATAAACAGGTCATGTTTATGGAAATGGTATATGTCTCAAAGATTCTCCCCTTCTCTGGAACAGGCTTCCCATACATGTGAAGTAAAGCCCATCCTTTCATCCATCCATCCACAACCCTTTTTTCACATTTTTACACATAGGGTTAGGGTGCCACCTCAACAGTGACAGTCATCTAGAGCCAGTGTTTACACTGCTGGGTGGCTAGCCTTGTCGCAATTGTTTTTCCATACCACACATACACACGCACACATCCACTACCTATGGCCAGTTTAGAGTGTCCAGTCCATCTACTGCATGTCTTTGGAATATGGGAGGAAACTGGAGCACCTGGAGAAAACACACGTGAACATAGGGAGGGCATGTGGACTCCTCACAGAAGGCACTCCAGCTGAGAATTGAACCTCTTGCTGTGAAGTGACAACACTACCTGCTGTGCCACTTGATAGGTACAGCCTGTGAATGTTTGATGTATACAAACCTGTATCATAACCATAACATTCCTTGGGTTTTGAAATGTCAGCAATATTTTGTTAAATAATGGCTCTTTAGCTGATTGCCTAGTAACCATCTATGAACTTAGGAACCTATGAATGAATCACTTTTAGATATTCCAAACTAATTTTCTTTCCTGACTTTAAATAAATTATTTAAATAAGTTATGTATCCTGCTTGCATTTTGTATTCCATACTGTACTTCGTATTTACTTCTGTAGTGATTATGGTAATTGCTTATTATGTGACTACTGAGTTTTGTCAGTAGTGGGAAACCTGCCAAACACTATCTGTGTAACGTTATCTGTATTTCACCATATGGAGTAAATGTTTTTACAACTTGCAATATGAATAGTGTTTAATAGTTAACAATGTTGCCCTAGAAACAAACACACAACAAGTACTGAGTTTGAAGGAGGAAGAAGGTGACAGCACACAGGGAGATTGTTTTACACTTAATCATAGTCCCCTGTGTGCAGTTAACTTAGCTAAACAAACTAATGCTACAGCAAAGTTTTATTGTTGTGCGTTTATCATCTGAAGTGTTGTGACATTTTCCTGCATTTCTCCTTTCACCTAAGAGCTGCCTGCCACTTTTCCTTCTTCTTAGGCCTTGAACTATGTGTAGAGCTATTTTGGCAAGCTGACCAACAGTCCCAGTTTTTCCAGGACAGTCCCAGTTTGGAAGTCTCTGTCCCGGAATCTCAAACATTGTCTTTGAGAGATAGAAATGTCACAGTTTAGACCGCTCAGTCTGAATGGTGACTTGGCTTCCCTGCATGGCCAGTCCCCCTGCTTTCCCATCCTAAGCAGCTCTGGAGACTTTGCAATTTTTCAGGGATGCCATTTGGTATGGGGTAAGATCGGATGCCTTCACCCTGGCAGGAGCCTTCCAGGCTCTGTCGCCATCAGTCAGTCACTTCCTCAAGGACTTCCATCATGGGGGGTTCTGCTTGACCCCACTCACCCAGGCAGGAGCTCTCCAGGCCTTACACCCATCTGACTAGTGCTCCCATACTGACTTCTGTCAGTGCCAAACCTTACAGTCCTCCCCTTCGAACTGGCCAAGAGACCTTCCCTAGCCGTGCCCCCCCCCCATGTCAGGGGACTTCACAGCCTGCATGTCTCCTGCAGGCTGCCAAATCATGCCGGATCGCTCATGCCCTCGGATCCTCTTAGGTGAACTTTCCTCTGATCCTGTCCGCTCCTCTGGAACTCCCCTTGGCTGCTGAGGGGCAGATCCGCTCTAATGAAGGCTTCAGAGTCCCTCTGCTTTCCCATCCAGAGCAGCTCTGGGGACTCTGAGATTTTTCAAGGATGCTGTCAGTTATGGGGTGAAGTTGGATGCCTTCGCCCTGGCAGGAGCTCTCCAGGCCCCTCTGCTGTCCACCCTGGTGGTTCCTCAAGGACTTCCATCATGGGGAGCTCTGTCTGACCCCACTCACCCAGGGAGGATCTCTCCAGGCTTCGCTGCTGTCTGCCGTAATGCTCCCTTAAGGACTTCCATTGTGGGGATCTCTGCCTGACCCCCCTCGCCCAGGCAGGAGCTCGCCCAGCCCTGCCACTGTCTGCCTCTCTCTCCCTTCCAGACTTCCGTCCCAGAAGGGGCACAGTCTGTACCTCCTCACCCAGGTGAGAGCTGTCCTGTACCAGTCACTTTCCACCTCTCTCTCCCTTCCAGACTTCTATCGGGACTGACCCCCTCTGGGGTTCCACTTCTACCCAGGAGAGAGAAAGTTCTTTTCCAGGGTTATATATCTCCTAACTGCTGCCAAATCATGCAGTGTCATGCTTGATCTTGGAGGCTCTCAGGGGATCTTCCCAGCCTCATGGAACTCTGCTGGGCCACAAAGCCTCAGACAGTCCCTCATCCAGACTTCCATGACACCAGTTCTCCACCTTGCCTTGCACCTAGGGCTTTTAAACTCATAGGGGAGATGGCCCTGGGTCCCCCCATCTCTGCACTTTTTGCAACACACCTCAGTCTCTCTCCCCCATGGTGCCAGCTGCCAATGAATGTGCATCGCTTCAAGCCTCCTGGCATGTGGCCTCTTGCCTCCTGGGTGGTGCTATTTACAGAGTGGCATCCCAACAGTGTCTGGTGAAGGATGGGAGGCCAACCTACCTGCCCCGGTGCGAGATGACATGGTTGCCCTATCTCCACTACAAAAACATGGTAGAGCCAGCAAACAGTGGACAGCAATCCGTTTATTGATGGAGGATGGAGAAAAACAAACCGGTTTTGGCCGTTAAGCCTTCCTCAGTGTTTGCATTTGTTACAGAATGTCACAACCATATAAATATCTAGTGGTCTAGCACCACCTAGAGTCCATAAACAAAATTACATCACATATATTCATTTAAACCAGGGGAAAAGAGTGCACCCAATTTTATAATCCATTTCTTTTCCATTTTATTTAATATTCCATGCCAACCTGAATTATTGCGTGTATTCTGTAGTATAATGTCAATCACAGTAAATCTGAACTTAGCCCTGGGATGTTTTATTGTATGTTTATATAGTGCATTGGTTGGTTTACCAGTCCTAATGTCGCTAAGGTGTTCTGAAATCCTAAATTTTACACACCAGGAAGTTTGTCCTATATAAAAGGCTGAACAGTTGCAGGATGCCGAATAAATCACCCAATCTGACTGACAATTTGCAAAGAATTTAATCGGAAAAACTTCACCAGTATTCCTGCTTGTGAATTCCTTAGTTTTGAACATATTATTACAGTGTATACAATGACCACATGGGAAGCATCCCACTAAAGGGCCACCTTCTAAAGTGATTTGTTTAGATAAATTCTCATTTCTGTTAATATGTTTGTAATGATTGAAAAAGGATCCCATGTTCCGACCCCGTCTGTAAGAAAAGTGACATCTGTCATCCAGTTTGGCCCTAAGCTTATTGTCTGCTTACAATATGTTCCAATGCCTCTGCACACAGTTGATGAGAGTATCCGTATTTCTCCCATATGTGGTGACCAATCTAATTTGAGAATTAGATTTCTGTTTTTTCTCCCTATATTGTAGCAAATTCTCCCGATTTGTATTGGTAGCAAATCGTCTACCCTGAGCAATGTCACCTTTTTGGTACCCATGGTTCTGAAACCTTATAGATAAGTCTGACTCATAGGTGGAAAATGTCCTTTCCTCTGAGCAAATCCTCTTAAGGTGGAAAAATTGTGACTTTGGAATGTTTCTGCAAATATGGGGTGGATGAAAACTGGAGGCATGGAGCAAGGAGTTGTTTTGGGGGTATTGCCAATAAATTTCTGTTGTTAGTGTATGATCTGCATTCTTTGTGACTAAGATATCCAAAAAGGTAATCTGATTTTTATCATAAGTTATCATGAATTCAATACCCCATTTGATTTCATTCAAATAAGTAACAAACTCCTTGAGATAGACAATGTCAGATCTCCATACCATCCAGCAATCATCCAAATACCTCCTCCATATATCAATCTCATCCATGTAGATGTTATGTGTCCTATCATAGATAATTTGGTCATCAACATTGGCCATAAAAAGATCTACATATATAGGGGCAAAAGAAGCCCCCATGGCAGTGCCTTTGGTCTGTAGATAACATTCATTCCCATAAAATATCACATTCTTAGTTAATATATGCTCTGACAAGCAAAGTAACAATGTATTAAAGCCTGGGGGATATAGTTCTGACTTTGTCAACCAATACTCCAATGCATCTAGGCCTGCCCAATGGAATGGAGGAATTCTTACAACTAGCTAGGGAGGAAGGTATTATAACACAAGATACTCAATAACATCTCACAGTAATTGATCCCTCCAATCAATACATTTACTTCCTCCCTAAGATTCACAAGGATCCAGTACATCCACCAGGTTGACCGATTGTTTCGGGAAGAGGTTCCATCACTGAACCATTATCTCAATTCCTCACATTACACCTTAAGCCTTTGCTCCAATATATAAGAGCAAGAATACAGGATACGACTGAATTCCTCTGCATCATAGCAGACATGCAGCTTTAAGAAGGGTGGTATTTGTGTACTTTGGATGTTTCTGCATTATATACCAACATCCCCCATTGGGCAGGCCTAGATGCATTGGAGTATTGGTTGACAAAGTCAGAACTATATCCCCCAGGCTTCAATACATTGTTACTTTGCTTGTCGGAGCATGTATTAACTAAGAATGTGATATTTTATGGGAATTAATGTTATCTACAAACCAAAGGCACTGCCATGGGGGCTTCTTTTGCCCCTATATATGCGGATCTTTTTATGGCCTATGTTGAAGACCAAATCATCGATGATATGGCACATAACATCTACATGGATGAGACTGATATATGGAGGAGGTATTTGGATGATTGCTGGATGGTATGGAGATCTGACATTGTCTATCCCAAGGAGTTTGTTACTTATTTGAATGAGAACAAATGGGGTACTGAATTCACGATAACTTATGATAAAAATCAGATTACCTTTTTGGATGTCTTAGTCACAAAGAATGCAGATCATACACTAACAACAGAAATTTATTGGAAATACCCCCAATACAACTCCTTGCTCCATGCCTCCAGCTCTCATCCACCCCATATTTGCAGAAACATTCCAAAGTCACAATTTCTCCACCTTAGGAGGATTTGCTCAGAGGAAAGGACATTTTCCACCTATGAGTCAGACTTATCTATAAGGTTTCAGAACCTTGGGTACCAAAAAGGTGACATTGCTCAGGGTAGACGATTTGCTACCAATACAAATCGGGAGAATTTGCTACAATATAGGGAGAAAAAACAGAAATCTAATTCTCAAATTAGATTGGTCATCACATATGGGAGAAATACGGATACTCTCATCAACTGTGTGCAGAGGTATTGGAACATATTGTTAGCAGACAATAAGCTTAGGGCCAAACTGGATGACAGATGTCACTTTTCTTACAGACGGGGTCGGAACATGGGATCCTTTTTCAATCATTACAAACATATTAACAGAAATGAGAATTTATCTAAACAAATCACTTTAGAAGATGGCCCTTTAGTGGGATGCTTCCCATGTGGTCATTGTATACACTGTAATAATATGTTCAAAACTAAGGAATTCACAAGCAGGAATACTGGTGAAGTTTTTCCGATTAAATTCTTTGCAAATTGTCAATCAGATTGGGTGATTTCTTTGGCATCCTGCAACTGTTCAGCCTTTTATGTAGGACAAACCTCCCGGTGTGTAAAATTTAGGATTTCAGAACACCTTAGCGACATTAGGACTGGTAAACCAATCAATGCACTATATAAACATACAATAAAACATCCCAGGGCTAAGTTCAGATTTACTGTGATTGACATTATACAATGGAATACACGCAATAAATCAGGTTGGCATGGAATAATAAATAAAATGGAAAAGAAATGGATTATAAAATTGGGTGCACTCTTTTCCCCTGGTTTAAATGAATATATGTGATGTAATTTTGTTTATGGACTCTAGGTGGCACTAGACCACTAGATATTTATATGGTTGTGACATTCTGTAAAAAATGCAGACACTGAGGAAGGCCTAATGGCTGAAACCGGCTTGTTCTGAATGTTTTGACATGTGATCAGAAGTTCAGTAGCACACATTTACCTAAAAATCAATGCTTTATATAGGGGAAGGGAGGGCAAGTCTGATGTGCCCGCCATACAACTGCTGGTATGTAATATAATCACTTCAAGTTAACCATTATTCAGAGAAAGGAATAACTAATTTTTCAGAAACAAATCAAGTTTTTGTCTTTTTCCTTTCTTCTGTGAATATGGAGAAAAGTACGATTTTTGAACAGCAGCATACAACAGTATGGTCTGAATACTTTTGTTTTGGTATAGAAATGACACTCATTCCCAAAATGAATGCTGAAAGAATGCCTTTCAATTTTCTTTAATTAGATAGTCACTTCTTCAACAGATGTGCAAGCTTCAGATCTTCATATGTGAAGAGTAGCTGTATTTGCAATTAGAATCAGATGCTCAGATCTCCTAAGCTCATAAATGCTCAAGTCTTCACTTACCTGTTGTACATTTCCTTAGATACTGGCCCAGTCTTGCAGCCTCCTAGAGAAAAAGCAAGACAGTACAGATTTGTAAGTAAACTTGACAAAAAAGTAGATGTTCTAATGATTACTGCTGCAGTAGCCTAGGCTGTATAGGTTATATCCTGATATAACAGCTGGCCAGCTTCCAAAGCTTCAGGGCACTTTCCATGTACCCAAACTGTTAGACAGCTTGAGCTGAACTGTCTAAAAGTCATGTTTGTTTGCTAAGCCCTTCAGAGCTTTCATGTCAGCTGAGAGAGGGAGGCTGAGCCCTGAGAGGAAATAGCAAGGATTAAAAGACGTGAACATCCACACCCTGGCAAAACATACTAAAAAAAACAAGGGGGGTGGAGGGAGGGAGCAGCTACTGCAGCAGTGATCATTTGAACATCTAATGTTATGGTAGTTTTACTTGCATAGCTGTACTATGTTCATCATATTGATCACTGCTGCAGTAGCCTAAGCTATATGGGTAGATTACCCTAGCTTACTACATTTGGGAGGTTGAAGGGTAAGGGCCCAGGAGCCCCTGGAGTATGGTCCCAGCAAAGTCTGATCTAGACCCGGAGAAGGATCCCCTGTATGTCCAGAGGACCAAGTTGCTACTTATAGAATACTTTTAGAATCCAGCTCTTTCCAAAACACCATAGATGAAGCCAATGCCCTGGTAGAGTAAGCCTTGACTCTGCCTGGAATATCTTTGTTGTGGTGGGCATAACAAAAGATAATAGCCCAAGACAGCCATTTGGAAATCATGTGCTTTGAAACAAGTTGCCCCATCTTCTTACCTTCACAAGAAATGAATAAGTGATCTGAATATCTGAAAGATTTTGTTCTGTGAAGATAGTACTGAAGTTGTCTGTAGGCATCCAAAATATGGAGTATCCTTTCTCACTCATTTTTTGGGTTCAGGAAAGAAAAAAGGGAGATGTGTAGTTTGGCTTAAAGTAAACTCAAATAGCACTTTAAACATAAAATTAAGATTAGACCTCAGAGAAACTCTGTCCCTGTGAAAAATGAGGTCGAGTTGACCCACTATAAGAGCTTACAACTCAGATACTGTTCTTGCAGAGGCTGGAGCAATCAGTAAAACAGTTTTCCATATGAAGAACCTCAAGTCAGCCAGATGAGCTGGGTCATATTTATTTATTTTTATTTATTTTACATTTGTTTTACCAGGAAAGTCTGACTGGGCAGGGTTGCCCATTTTCAGCAGAGGCCCAGAGAGAAAAGCTCCATATAATATGATTAACCAACAGCATACCAAGTTTTATAAAAGACACATGCTAAAATTGTCATAAGAACAACACAAGAGTATAAGTAGTACAAAGAAAAGATACAGGAATATTCAAGACAGAGCTACGCATAATAACATTCATCACAAGAATAACCTGATACAGAGTCCCAAGAACAATGGTATAGTTAGAATTACTTGGACTTGTATATGTTTGAAATTATGTCAAATTATAGTATGTTTTAGATAGAGCGAGTTTGAAGGAGTTAGCCTGGGTCATAGCAAGTACATATCCAAGACTTAATGAGGAAGGATTTTAGTTGATTTTTGAAGCTGGTTTTGTTTGCCTGCAACCTAATTTCAAGTGGGAGGGAGTTCCACATTTTTGCAATAGTACAGGAGTAGAGGGAGCCCCCCTGAGGTGTAACTGCTTTTGGATGCTTCAACCAGCCCTTTGTTTGTGGACCTTAGTTGACGGTTGTTGGAGTAATGATTAATTAAGCCATGAAGGTTTGGGGTTTTATGGGGATAGTAGAGAATTTGGTGGTCTAGAGTGAGATGGTTTAGGGTCAATGAGTTTGGAAATTCAAGCCAGGACAGTTTGTGAAGGGCTAGGCAATGATGCAATCTGTAGGAAGAGTCAGTAGCAAATTTAGCTATCTTGTTATAACAAGAGGATAGTTTGTTTAGATCACCTTTCTATAGGTTAACTAGAATAGGAGAAGCATGGAGTAATGTAGATAGTAGGTGGGTTCTTGCTATGATAGTTTTATTATTAGAGGTCAGATAGTTTTTACATCTGTAGAGTATGCCTAGTTTTTTGTGCACTTTTGTTATGGTTTGAGCCATGTTCATAGGTTCATAGGTGTGTACTAGACTAATGGCCCTGGAGCCCTTACAAACCTAGCCCATAGGATTACCCTGGCATCGTGCCACCTGACCTTAGTTCCCAGTGCCACTGTCAAGCAAAGCCACTGGAGTGATCCCCGCAGTGAATTTTCTGTTTCCCATCCACTCATCAAGATTTTTCTTGAAGAGGCCCAGTGAGGTACTCTGTTTGACATGTATGGGAAGTCTGTTCCATAGCATGGGCAGTCTCTGGGTTATGAACCTGTTCCTCCAGCATGCTCTGTTGATTGTGGTAATGAGGTTGAGGTTTCTGGAGCATGTGGCATGGAGGGGTTGGGATTTCTTTAGATGTAGCATTTCTAACAGAGCTGGGTCAGACATGGCTTTGTAAGTCAATCAGAGATCGCCTCTAAGTAGGCGATATGAGGCAGAGAGTAATTGGAGTTTTTTCATTCTGTCCATATAGAACAAGTGTTTAAGGCATAGAATCTTCTTTGTGAGGCACTTTTGCGGCCTCTCCAGTTGTTGCAGGTGTCTAGTGAGGTACATGCCAAATGGGATATTGTACTCGATCACTGGCCTAATGGGGGAAGAGTAGAGGGAGACAATAACCTCTTTCTTCCTGGATGCAAAACCCTTAGTAATGAGATGTGCCACATAGAAGGACTTTCTGACCACAGTGGCAATGTGGTGGTCGAAAGAGAGGTTGCTGTCAACCTGTGTTCCCAGATCTCTTATAACGCCTTCTGTGTTCAGTGGACTACCATCAATGTGGTAATTCATGGGAACTGGGTTTTTCCCAAAGGGAATGATGGACACATTTTTTGGCATTGAGCGGTTCTGACACCAGTCATTGGTCTCAGTGAGGCCTTTCTGTAGGATGTCAACATCACTTGGGGAGTTAATAGTAGCTCAAAACTTGCAATCGTCTGCAAACTTTGTCAGCCTGATTCCCTTTGTGTTGGTCTGGACTTCAGAGAAGTAGATACCAAACAGGAAAAGACCCAGGACTGAACCCTGTGGGACTCCACTCATGACAGGTCGGCAGTCTGACTTGGAGTCAGCTACATTTACATTGTGGGTTCTGTCTGTCAGTTTGCAATCCACCTAGTGATATAGGGGTTGATGCCTAGCTTACTGAGTTTTTCTATGATTCTTGAGGTAGGCTGTGTGAACTACCTTGCCTTCATCCACAGCTCTGGTGACTGACTCAAAGAAGTCGACCAAGTTGAGCAGACATGATCTACCCTTCACAAAACTAAACTGTGTGGGATCCAGAGCTTGGAGATTCCCTATATCCTTGTTCATTAGGTCCATGATGATGCGTTCCATAGTTTTGCATATCAGACTCGTTAGGCTAATGGGGCGATAGTTCCCAGGGTCTGTAGTCGCTCCTCCTTTGTGTAGAGGGATGACTGTAGCAGTGCGCGATTTGGTAGAGACAAAGCCTAAGGTGAGGCTGTGATTGAAAAGGGCACACAGGTGAGGTGCCAGTTCACTCTGTAGTTCATGTAGAACACAGCCAGGGATATTGTCAGGTCCCATAGAAGCTGTATTCTTGGCCTTGGACAGTGTTGTTTTAACCTGTGCAGCAGTAATACTGGGTGCCTGGCAATCTACTGTTAGTGTAATTGGTCCTTTGGGAGGGGGAGAGGGGTAAAATTGGCACTGAATCTGTCGACCAGTATATTGGCAATATCTGTTGGTTCAGTATAGGAGGTACCATTGTGCAGTAGCTCAGAACAAATCTGGGAATTGCCATGGAGATTCTTTACATAACTATAGAAGGCCTTGTGGTTGTCTTTACTATCTGCTGCAATTCTGTTTTCATAGCCAGCTTTAGCGGATTTGATGAGGGATCTCAACTTTTTGTTGAGGCTTATAAAGGAGTTTTTCCAGTCTTGGGACTTCACTTTATTCCACATCAGTTTCCTCCTTCTGTTGTAGAGTTTGTTTATGGCAGGCGTCCACCAGATTGGCTTCCTATTTTTGGAGGAGAGTGTCTTGGTTCTATTGGGTATGGGGAGATCCAAGCATTTGTGTACGTGTTCGTACAGTGCATTTGTGTATGATTTGGCAGTCCTGCAACTATTCTCCATTTGCACGGGTGCCATGAAGTTAGCCACCTCTGTTTTTAGGAGCCCAAAGTTAGCTTTGGAGAAGTTTGTCATGGTGGTTACCTTTGTGGGCATGGGGTGGGGTAGGAGGGATGTGGATTTCCAAGGTGATTAGTTTGTGGTCGGATCTAACCAGGGAGGAGTTGACTATTGGTGTAGAGCAACGGTCGCCCATGTCAGTAATGACCAGGTCAAGGATGTTGCTACCTCTAGTGGGGGTAAGAATAAGCTGGTCCAGGGCATTGGAATTAATGAATTCCAGGAAATGTTGTGCAAGTGTATTGGTACATGAGTAGTTTTCCCAGTTAATAGAGGGGTATTTGAAGTTGCCCAGTATGAGAGTGTTAGGTTGGACCCTAATATTCTCCAGGGTGCTTAGGAATGTGGAGTGTGAGTCTTGGGACATGGTTGGGGACCTATAGCAGGCTACGACCCAAATTGCTGTCTTCCCAATGTTAGCTGCACCTGAAGTATCTCTGATGCGTTATGTTGGTCTACCAGTCTGGAGGTGTGCGCATCCTTTATGAATATGGAAATACCACCACCTTTGGAGCTTCAGTCCAAGTTCTGGGACCGAAAGGTGTGGAATGAGTTATAGCCTGGTAGTCCAGGGGTGCTTTCTGGTGCCTTGAAGCAGGCCTCTGTTACAGCACAAATGTCGATGTTATCCATTTTAAGGAGTGCTTCGAGTGGGTGCATTTTGAAATTTAGACTTCTAGCACTGAGCAGCATGACCCTCAGATTGCATTTGTTTGTAGCTCTTACGGTGGTAATTTGGTCTTTTTAGGGGCCAAAGCCTTGGACAGTATCCGGAAGCCCAGGGATGACAGATGCAAGCCATCTCTGACAAAGCATCAAGGTCTGTCAATCATGTCATCCCAGGCAGACAGATAATGGATCCCCTTAGAATGACACCAGAAACTTAACCAATTGTTGAAATGTCCTTGTCGAATTTCATGTTTTGGTCAAAGATGACACATAGTAGCTTGGTATGTGCAACTGGTGTGATGTGGGTATTGTCGGATGCAATAATTGTAAAAGGGGGACTGGGATCTGTAGCTTTGGGGGGGGGTGAAAGAGCATAAGCTGGGTTTTTTTTGGGTTGAGTATTAATTGAAAGTCTGACAACCAGGTTTCACTAGCTGTAAAGGATTCTTGGGTTATGTTTTGTAGGAGTTGGAGAGAGGGGGCTGAACAGATTAGGGTAGAATCATCAGCATACTGGACTAAGATTCCATGAGGGGTGGTTTTATGAAAGTTATTGATGAATACTGAGAAAAGCAAGGGTCCGAGTATAGATCCTTGAGACACACCAAAGGTGACAGGGAGAAGGGGGAATAGGGAGTCCTGCCATTTAATGGATTTTTTATGGTTAGAAAGATAGTCTTTAAACCATAGGAGTACATAGTTATTAAATTTAAGTTCTGAGTGAGCAGTCAGTAGTTTGTTATGGGAGACAGTATCAAATGCTTTGGAGAGGTCCAAAAAGACAGTTGATAACAGATTGACTGCATTCCGCTGTTGATTAACATGGCTGGTGAAGCTGATAAGGGCTGTGGTAGTGCTGTGACCAGGGCGAAAGCCATGTTGTGTACTGGCTATGAGATTGTTAGTTAGAAGGTATTTTAATATTTGGGTATGTATACATTTCTCTAGGATTTTTGACAGTATTGCTATTGAACGATAGTTAGATAATTTGGTTGAGTCACCACCTTTGTGTATAATACTATTATAGAATAATAGAATATATAATAGAATAGTATTATATGTGAGATTTTCCAGAGGAGTGTGACTTGTTGCTATGAGATTGACCTGTTTATAAATAGAGAGACAGGGTATGATATAGCTTTTGCTGCAGTCTGGAGGTAATCTGCTGGGAGTTTATTGTCAGCTAGGGTAGTGGGTTTTAGTTTGGTCAGGTATCTGAAAATTTTACTAGTCTAAACTGGTTGGAGGGAGAAATAGTTTTGGATGGTTGAGGAATTAGGTAGATTTGGAAGGGTTGTGAGAGAAGAGTTTGTAGTCAACTTTAGTATGGAGTTAGTAAAATATTCTTTGAACTATGTTGCAATGTTGCTTGTAGATGTATCAATGTTAGGGGGTGGAGTAGTAGATTAACTGAGTTGGAGAATTTTATTTAAGGCTGCCCAAAATTTTTGTGGGTTAGCATTATACTTAGTTTGTATATTGGAGAAGTGAATTTTCTTATCCATTCTTATCTGTTTTTTAGTCTTATTTCTTAGTTTAAGAAATAGTTGCCTGTTAATAGACATTTTGGTGTTATGCCAAGTGTCCCAAGCTTTATCCCTTTTTTTTAGTAGAAGCAGGGTACTTTTGGTGAGCCAGGAGCAGAGTTGAACTTTGTATGAATAATTTTTGGGGGAGGGGCAAGTTGGTCAAGTATGTTCAGAAAGGTGGAGTTAAAGTAGTCAATTGCTTCGTCAAGGGGAAAACTTGAGAGAGGTGACCAGCTACAGTGGTTCAGTGCTGCTATTAGGTCATATGGTCTAAAATTGTTTTTGTAGCGTATATGTTTCAAGGTGCTATTTTTTGTGGGTTTAATTTGTTGTCTTAACAGAAGAGTAGGGATGTGGTAACAGATGTGTCAGGTAATGCACCATAGTAATGTGTCATGGATGAATGATTAGTGAGGATCCAGTCTAAAATGGATTCTTTTTTGGTGACTCCATTTATTCTGCTTGGGGTTTGGATAAGTTAAGTGAAGCTATGTAGGTTTATATGAGAGTTGGGGAGGGGCGAGTTTTTGAAGTCCAGTCTATGTTAAAGTTAAATGGGTCTTTCATGAGGAAGGATTCTGAAGCCCAATGGATTATGGATTCTAGTGTGGAATATAGGAACCTAGAATGTTCAGTTGTTTCTGTGGGCTAATTTTTACTTTTGCAAGTAGGGTTTCAACATTATTGAAAGTAGGGATATGTATGCTTATTGGGACAACTGTAAGATTATTTTTGATTAAGAGAGCAACACCACATCCTCTTTTAGATGTATGGTCTTTTCTAAGTAGGTTGTAGCCTGGGGGTAGGAATTCATTATTTTTGTTGTGTGGCTTAAGCCATGTTTCAGTAAAGAGAACAATGTCTGGGGCATAAAAGGATAAAGCTGCATGCAGATCATCAAGTTTGTTAAGTATGCTTCTTATGTTAATGTTAAAAAATAAAAGATCAGATTTTTTTAAGGGAATGTAGATTAAAACTGGGCAAATTTATTTCACAGCTGGGGTTATATGAGGGTCTAGGATTTGGATGGGTGCCACCACTGAGTATTAATTGAAAAGCAATGTTCCTAATAGTCTGAAGGTATTTCTTGATAAGTAGATCATATGGTATGGTTATGCGACCTTTTGTAGGGTAGAGGGGGATCTTAAAACTCTAAGGTAGCGTGATTGTAGATTGTAGAAGAGATATGAAATGAGATGTGGGTAATTATGACTGAATTGAGCTGGGTGGGAGATTTACTGTGTAGCTTGGGCTCGAGGTTATTTTGGTATGAAGAGAGGTGGGTTGCTATAGAGAGAGTTATAATAAGTAAGGCATGTATGGAATACATTTTGAACATGAGAAGGCTCGGTTGCTAAAAGGGGAAGAAGGGAGAGACAGTAGATAGAAAGGGGTGTGTTAAGGAAAGGTTGGGCTTAGTAGATGTGGAGGTAGTTGAGGGGCGTGTCTAATACTGTAATTTAATTGGATAAGATCCCAAGAAGGAGCCTCTGTTTTTTTTTTTCCCTCCTATGCAAACCCCCTTTCAAAAACATTCTAACATGAGAATGCATTGAAATAGGGGATCCATGGGTAGACTTGTTGAAATGGCCAACAAATGAACCTTGGCAGATGAGTACAACAGTTCATAGGAAAATAACTCACAGAAACATTGCCAAACCAGAGAAATACTAGCCCTGAGTGGGTGCTGGCACCAGCAAAAAAACATTTTAATTTACTTGTATATGATTGTGTAGTAGCAAGCTCTCCTGCCTCCATAAGTGCATGCTGCATGTCCTCAGTAAACAGGTGCCTAAAAATAGTTAAGACCCTATCATCCAAGAAGTCAGTTGAGGTTGCTTAAGGTTGTACTGTATCAAACACCCTTGGTGTTGTGTGCATAGATCCATTCTGAGAGGGGGCTTGTTGTAATTGGACATGGGCAATTTCATAAGAAGGGAGAACCACTGTAGCCTGGGTCAGAAAGGAGTCAGCAGAATGATCTTGGGGATTCTTTCTGAATTTTCAGAAGTACCGTAGGTATCAGTGGAAAGGCTGGAAAAGCATACAGGAGCATTCCTGTCCAGAGAAAAGAAAAGGCATCTGTCTTCCAAACCTTGCATGGAGTCCTGGAACAGAATTTTGCCAGATGATTGTTCTGAAATGAGGGGAAAAGATCTACTTGAGGAACACCCCACAGATGGATCAAGACTTGGAAAACCTCCTGATCTAGTTTCCATTTGTGAGGGTCTGCCTTTGTCCTGCTCAGTTTGTTTGCCACACAGTTTTGTACTGTAAAGCTATAGTCCAAGCTAACCTGGCTATTTTGCATAGAAGTAAGACCTGCCCCCCCCCCCCCGGCTTGTAGATGTACCATATTACTGTGATATTGTCTGTACCAGCTTGAAGATGTCCTTGGGACCAGAGGTGATTCAGAGAGTTGAGTGCCTTGATAGGAGCAAGCATCTCTTTTATATTTATGTGCTTGCATCTCTTCTTGTTGTCCCAGATATCGTACACTTTTATTCCTTTTCACACTACCCCCAAAGCAAAGTCCAAAGTTTCTGTCATGATTGACTGCTTTGGAGCAGGAGGGAAGGAGGGGAGACGTAGATTTAGGAAAATGTGATATCTCTACCTAGCCTAGTGATTTCTCTTCTGACAAATCCTAGAACTGGAATTTGAAAAGGTAATGAGTGTTGGTACTGGGACCAAAGAGACTTCAAATGCCATTGTATCTTTCTCATGTGTAATCTTGCCAGGGTTATCATGAGAATCATAGATTTATTTATTTATGTATTTGCACATACAATTTCTTCACTGGGTTAGAGCACTGATCTCATTGAGCCAATTTCAGTCTCAGACCAGACATGATCCTTGAGACCCAGAATCTTGAGGTATTCCCTTGCAGATACTGAAGTCTGAGTGGAAACTCTTGAAGTAGATCTAAATATAGATCTAGTTCTTTCCCATGAAAGAAAAGCTGTTTGCACTGAGGTGTCTACCAGACACCCTATGAACACAGTCCTGTGCAAAGGAGTCAAAAAAACTTATGAATGTTCTCTTGCAATCTCAGCTTGTGTAAGAGATCCATCCCAAAGAGAGAGATTCTTCACTCTTTGAAAAAGACTCTGCATAGATAAGCAAGTAGTCTAAATAAGGAAAATGTTGGATAGCCTGTATCCTACAGTGAGTTTTAACTGGAGCTAAACACTTTCTGAACAGTCTTGGTGCAGTGGATAGTCTAAAGGGCAAAGGAGAGAGCTAATAATGGGATCCAGACACACAAGACCTTAAGAAATACCAGGAGTCTGAATAAATAGGGTTGTGATAAATAGCATCTATTAGTCTTGTATTACCAAAAAACATAAATGAGGAAGAAGGGGTAACAGACTGTGGTGTGACAGCTTTTTGAACTTGGGTACTATCAAAAATACGTTTAGGAAAAGGAGATACAGAACTGTTCTTCAAGCATTTCTTTATTTGGCACCAGAAAAATCCTTAAATAAAAACCCTTCCCCAGATGGGAAGGAGAAACTGGCTCAATAACACTCCCTGGGATAATATGTGTTGTAGAACAGGGTGAAATAAAGGAGTTTACTGGTGGAATTTCCTCCCACTGTCATCTCTAACCTTGTTGAATGATCTTCAGAACCCATTTGTCTGTAACTATATTTTGACAGAGAGAGAAATGGAGAGTCAGACTTTTTGGAAAAGATAAGGGGCTGTCAGAGTGGAAGGAGGGGGGCATGGCCCTTTAAATAGTCAGCTTGACTTGTTTGACTGTCCTTTGTTTTGGGGGGTGGTCCTGATTTCCTTTCAGAACCTCCTTGTCATTGTTTTTTTAAATGTCTGTTTACAAGCATTTTGCTGAGACTGTTTATTTTGTTTATTGCCAAAACTGGACAAAAGGGTAGATAATCCCTTTGAAAATCTGGAAAAGGAGGGCCAAAAAATCTGAGAGATTCCTAGAATCATCCCATTTTTTGATAACCCCTGCAGCAGAGGGTCCAAAAACTAACTGTCTATCCAAAGGAGAATGTAAGACCTTATATTTTACATCCTCTGGGAGATTCTGAGAATGGAGCCCAGGCAAACCTCCTCAACACAGTATCAGTGGCCATAGCCCTGGAAGAAGTATACAGAATCCTAAACACACTTTAAACAATGAGTTGTGACCTGTGAAATGGAAGAAACCAAACCACTCAAAACAGATTTTTTTTACACAGGAAGGAAGTGTAGATAAAACACTCCTCATACTATCATGATTAATCAGAATACATTTTAACATATGAGACAGATAATTCAAAATTTCAAGAATCAAAGTTGCAGAAGCATACACCTTTTCCCCATGTTTATCAATTATTTTACTATCCTTGTCAGAAAGGGAAGGATTGGAATCAACTAAATGTTTAGCAGCAGATGGCTTAACTAAAGCTATAGCTGCTAGGTCAGGTCTGGGATAAGTGTATAAAAACTTGAAAGTCTGTGGAACTTTGTACATTCTATCTGCTTTTTCAGGAGCAGCAGGCTGACTATCAGGGAAATTACAGGTAGCTACACATGCATATATGCACCAGTACTGACAACAAAAAGATGATAGGAGAAGGTTCTGAAAATTCCATTTGTAACAGATCACACCACTTTCTGATTGACTGAGAAACCTCAGTGTTCTCCCACTGAAAATAATGGCATAATCTGGAAGTAGTCTAAGAGACAGAGAAAGAGAATCCCTCATAGAGAAAATCAGATACTGTGCCCTCCTCTGAGTATGAATTAAAACGTTGAGGAGAAAACCCTGCATTTTCCCTTCATCTTCCTGTCCAGATTTACAATCTTGAATCTCTTCGAGAAAAGCACAATATCTTTTCCTTTTACTAGAAACCACCTCATTAGAAGATCAATAGCTTGAGGTAGACCCTAAGCCAGACCTAATAAACTACTCCTTTTTCAGAGGTATTTATTTATTTAACATTTGTTTACCGGGAAAGTCCGGCTTGGAATTAAGCCAATTTTCAGCAGAGGCCCAGGGAGAAACGCTCCAGACGCATGTCTTTTTAATGTGGGAGGAAACCAGAGTACCTGGACAAAACCCACACGAATGCAGGGAGGACATGCGGACTCTGCACAGAAGGCATTCCAGCTGTGAATCAAACCGGAGAACCTGTTACTGTGAGGTGACAACACTACCACTGCACCACTGCACCATTTTTTAACAAGAACAGGTAATTGTTTAGCTTGTTTCTTTTTGACAGAAAAAATTGGAACAAACAAGTTTATTAATGGCAGCAACAACTTCCCCAGGTATAGGCACAACATTCTGGATAAACAGAGGTATCTTCCCTGTTTCATCTCTCAAGATCACCAAGAGTGGCTCTCCCTTGCCCACTAAAGGGACCCCAACAGCCACAGGGGACATGGCTATCCCCTGGCTTCTTGTGGCTGTATGTGCTACAACAGAGGGACCAACTGGAAAAAGATGAGTGGTCTGAGGAATCAGCTTTGGCTGCATCAGAGTCACCCATATGTGGCTAAGGCAGATTGCTAGCCTGGTATGGTGGCAAAGGCTGTTTGACTTTTTCTTTTTATGGCTGGAAAAGGACTGACAGCAGGACTGGTAGCTTGTTCCATGGACAAGCTTAAAATAGCGTCGCTTTCCCAGGGAAAAAAAACAGCACAAGTCAGTATATTTATTTATTTATTTTGTTTGTTTGTTTGCCAGGATAGTACACTAATTACAATAGACCATTTGCAGGTACAGCCTAGGTGAAGAAATTCACAAAAAAATAAAATAGAACAAATTCACAGAGTAATTACATAAGGTAGATAACCCCATAGACAATTGATATAATATGTAAATATGATTAACAGAGTAGAAAAACAAATGGGAATTCATTTTAATAGTAAATGTGAGAGGGACCAAGAGGTGAGAACAGAGGGTCAATGTAGGAGTTATGCATGTGAGGAGGGAGTTAGGTTACTTGACCATTGGTAAAGCACTTGTAGTCATTTTTCTGAACTGAGCTCTGAATGTGGGGAGACCTCTTTTAGGTAAAGAGAGAGAGATTGCCTGAGTTTGGATGCAAGAATGGAGAAGGAATGATCAGTACAGTACAGTTTGATTTGGGGTGTCTGGCTTGAGACACTTGATTGCAAAAGGTTGTACAGGGGTTGTAGGTGGTGGTTTTAATATGGAGTTTGGCTGCAATAGGTGGGAAGGCATCTGGTTGAAGAAGTTTAAAAACAGAGACCTTAGGAGTAGCGCAACTCGGTAGGAGACTGGTAGCCATTTGGCTTTGGAGAGGGTGATGCAGTGGTGTTCCAGTGGGGATTGGAAATGACTCAGCAGATTTTGTATCCAATGGACTGTACAATTGATGTGTTTTTTTTTTGTTTTATAGAAGCTGTGGCTGTAATGGAGAGCCCGTATTCAAGTTGAGCAAGTAGAACTCCTTTGCTTATTGCAGCTCTAGCTGGTCTGGAGAGAAAGGGAGATATTTTTCAAGACTAGAATAAAAGAGAAACAAACTTTTTCATGGTCTTTTCATTGTGGCTTTGGAAGTTAAGTGACTGCTCTAGCCATAAAAGTATTTAAAGGAAATAGTTGTTTTTGTTGGAGAACCATTAAGATCTGCAATGTTGAGGTTTTTAGGGGATGTTTTCAGCTTATGTGAGGTTCCAGATATCATACTTTTTGTTTTGGAGGAGGTTAGAAGAAACTTATATTTATTTAGCCAAGAATTAAGGGGATGGAGATCAGCTGGGTTTGAATAATTCAATGTGAGGGGCTGGATCAAAGAATAACCATGTCATCTGCATAAAGAGTGATGGGAAGTTTAGGGAGATCAGACAGTAGTTTGTTAATAAAGATTGAAAACAACAATGGGATCCGTGAGGCACTCCTCTGTTAACGGGTGCTGGAGGTGATATTGATGAGCCCATTTTGATTCTGAAAAAAACTGTTTGTTAAGAAATGTTGGAACCAGGTGACATTGTTGGGGCAAATCCCTTATTTCTTGGAGAGTGTGAAGGAGCAGGAAGTGGTCAAGAAGATCAAAAGTTTTGGTAAGGTCACTAAGGAGAGCTCCTGAACAATTTATTTTATCCATGTTGAGAAGAGTCTTATCTGTAAGTGACTATAGTGCTATCATTGGCTGTTTAAGTGTGAGTAGGTGGTACTGTTGCATGTAAGTTGACAGTCGGTTTTAAATTAGTTTTTCCCAAGTGTACAGACGATGGAGACAGGGCAGAAGTGGGAGGCATTTTCTGGCTGATGCTGTTTGGGAAGGGGTTTAACACAAGCAGTTATCCATATGTTTGTCATTGTATTTTGAGTTAATCTGAGGTTAGAAATATGGAGAGGAGATGTGTTAATGACGTCTTTACAGAGTGATATAAACTAAGAGAGTAGGTCATCTGCACCAGAGAGTGCATTCAGGGGTATGTTTTCTATTAGGAGTTTGAGGGCTTTGTGTGCAATTTTTTAAAATAGAAGAGGGGGATAAAAGGAGGGGGCTCGGTGAGTTGGGTGGACAGGTAGAGGTATAGGTTGTGGTACTAGGTTGGTGGCTGAATTTCTTGAGAAAGTCAGAAGTTGAGAGTTGGCCTTGAGAGGTCTGGATGGTGATATGGATGTAGGTGGGATCTGCAGCCTTAAATAAAATTCTCCAACCCAGTAAATCTACTACTCCACCCCCTAACATTGATACATCTACAAGTAACATTGCAACATACTTCAAAAAATATTTTACTAACTCCATACTAAAGCTGACTACAAACTCTTCTCTCACAACCCTTTCAAAATGATAAGGGTGGTACTACCAGAATAGCTTGTGAGGCAGATGGGATCAAGGGAAGAGCAAACCATATTATTGCTACGGTGCTTTGAGTAATGTCAAAACACAGCAGTTTCCAACTGCGTACGTCTTTTAACTTTTTCATAAATTTTAGCAGATGTTGTGGCTATTGAAGCTTGCACTGTGAAATCTAATTGAATCCTGAAATAGATAATAGCACCCTGTTTAATAAAAAAATGATACTTTTTCAACATACATTAGGAGGGCACATAGTTAAATTTCACAGCCTTTTTTCTGTTAATTTTATAACTTGAAATCTTTCCAAATGGTGAAGCTCTTACATGAGTTTATCAAAATGAGCCTATAACTTTGTTAAGTAAAGCAATAAATCATATGTGTATAAAGATATCTTACATTTAATTCCATCTTCATGGAATTTGGTAAGGTGCAGCATATTAACTTATACGCAAGGGGTTCCAAATATAAGGCAAAAATTAGTGGTCAAAGAAAGCAACCCTGCCTAGTGCCTCTTTGGGTTAGAAAAATTTTTACTAACCATTAGCATAGCTGTCACTCCTTTGTATAAAGGCTTAAACATATTTATGAAGGTTAATGGGATACTCAACACTGATATCAACTCCTGTAGCTATTTCCACAAAACCCTATTGAACTCCTTTTCATCATCAACACCAGCTATAATTTAGGGGTCTGATGTAGTGTTAGCTTGTTCTAATATAAGACATTTTTTGATCAAGCTATTGTGGGTAGGTCACCCACAAATAAAGCTCGTCTGATCAAGATGCACCAAATCTGGAAGGAGTGCAGAAAGTCTAAGGGCCAGAATGGACATAAACAGCTTGTAGTCATGGTTTACAATTGAGATAGGCTGATAAGATTCTAGAATCAATGGATCTTTGCCCGGTTTAAGAATAAGCTTTATAAGAGTTTCTTTCCAAGCAGAAGCTGGGAACACCACTCTGCAGTGCATTCCATAATGATGTAAATGTTTTAGCCAAATCTTCCCAACTCCATTTATACACCTCCGAGGGTAATCCATCCAACACCAGTGTTTTTTCTCTGGCTAAGGATTGCAGAATGTCTAACACATCTTTCAGAGTAATATGCACTACCAGTGACAAAGTTGCTCCTTCCAGGAGTACTTTGAATGGGAAAGCTGCTAGAAATTCCCTGATCTCTACAGTGTTCAGCAGAGGCCTGGGATCTTCTGAGTATAGTTCCAAGTAATAATCAGTAAATACTTTAAGAATTTGACATGGACTCCTATATAGCTCTCCAGTTATATAATGCTTAATTTGTTTTATGTATCTGCCCACCTGTTGTTTCTGAAGTCACAACTCCAAATATTTAAAGATGGATGATGAGAGATCAAAGATTTATTTTTAAGCACTCTGGCAATCTGCTCAGAGTGGTATAGCTTTGTTCCAGCCCAGGCCTTTCATTGCCCATCAGAAATTGTACCCGCAGTAATTCCTACTGCAAATTATGTATTTTCAAGACAAGGGAGCCTTTTATAATTTTAGTGTGAGCAATGAGATATTCAACAAGGTCCCCTTTATATATATATCCCATTGATCAGCAGTATAAATATTTAGGTGTGGGGAAGAATTTGTCATGAAGATGAAGGATGGTATGACTAAGAGCTCCTAAAATTCAAAATCCCAAAATGTCACTTTTTTCCAGTAAAAATATAATAAAAAGCATTTTAGTACAATTTTCCAGCACCAGAAAGCAAAATAAACAAATTTCTCCACAGAAAAAGTAGTTATATAATGTTTTTAACAACTTTTAAAATGACAGACTAAAATGCTCTCCCTTTTAAAAGTACAGTTACGTTTCATGACAGTCAGTTAAAACACATACTCCTAGTTAAAGAATAACTTTCACAAAGAGGAGAGTAAAGATTAACAATACAGTTTAAATGTGGAAAGTTTTTCATCAAAGGAAATGTATCTGCCCAGTAATGGAACTGCAGAGGCCAACCGTCGATCCTTGAAAGCCTCCAGAGGAGTGCTCTCTTTGGTGGCAGGAAAGCACTGAAGGGATTGGCACCCAAACCTGAGTTTTTGACAACTCAGCTCAAGCTGTCTAATGTTTTAGGCATGTGGAAGGTATCCTGAAGCTTTGGAAGGGCCATTATGTCCTTGGCAGGATATAACCCATATAGCGGGTCTATATTAGATCAGCGAATGCTTAGAAAAGCAAACGCTGATTAATCAACCTTATGTAAGTGAAAGCTTACAGTCTCGAACTGTCAGATCAGCGATTTTTTCCTAGGGAAAAAAATCGCTGATCCAAAACACATACACACAACACACGCACACCAAACAAACAGAAATCCACACACATACACCTAAAATCTGACATCTAACCCTACACTAAACTATGCACACACCACTAACTATCCACTTACCTTAACCCAAACCCAAACCCTAAGGTCCGTCACTATCGCACACTCACCTCACCCGCTCCCTAACCCTAACTCACTTAAATCTGCCCTAACCCTCATGTCCACACAATCGCACACATACCTAACCTGAGCCCTAACCTTAACTCACCTAACCCACCCTAACACTCACATCCACACAATCGCACACTTAGCTGAATCTGACCCGTAACTTTCCACCACAGCACTGAAAATACTGAAGCAGCAGAAACGGACAACCAAATTCTTTCCCTAGGAAAAAATTGAGTTTCTGTTGCTTCGATATTTCTAACTTTCGCTAAATTAAGGTCGATCAATCAGCGTTCGCTTGTTTAAGCGTTCGCTGATCTAATATAGACTCCATATAGCTTAGGCTACTGCATTAGTCAATATGATAAACATAGTTTTTTTGGTTGACTATCAAAAGGGTGATCTGACTTCATTCAAGTTATGTAAGTCCGAATGCACAATTTGACATTACGAAACAACGAAAAGAAAAATGTTTACATGCACAACAGCGAATGCACTATAGCATTTGCTGTTGTAAATTTCAACATTTTAATGCAGATCTCACTATAGTGGGGATTGGGAAATGTACCCTTTCCCTCAGTGTAGTGTGATCTTGGAGTTTGTATATATAAGTAGCAGGGGGTATGGGGGGTGCAGCCCCCTTGCAAAAATGTTCTTTGCTGTGTGTTGCACAGTAGTACAATTTGTGGAAGTGTGGAGAATGTTTGAAATATGTCAAATTTGACATTCTCCACCTCTACGTTCGACATTTGTGTCAGTCATTTTTGTCTTTTTTGCTTATTAGTTCGTTCAAGAGATAACTTGCACAATGTGCAAATGGACAAGTGATGGTAAAATTTTTTTTATAGCGCATGTTAGTGATCACTCATTATCTGAGTGTTAGCAACTTCATAGTTGAGTATTAAAGCTGATGAAGAATTTATACGATATAGATTTGAGTATAATCGTATCTTCATGAGTATTGATGAATATATGCTGAAATTGAAAACCAATAAAGTTAAAAAGCTGCAACATGACCATTTAGCGTACAATCAAGGTACAGCCTACCCTTTATCTTCTGCAGCACAAGTGTGGCAACAAGCTAGCTATGTTAATAGCCAAACTAGCCATGTCAATAATCATACTAATGGTGGAGTCCCAAATAATGGTAATAGGACTAATAATACTAACAATAATTTTGGTAGGAATGGTAATCTAGAGGGGGCTCTGTATTTAATGATTTGGATGGTGTTGTTGGCTCTCTAGACACCAATACAGGCCCAGTGGAGCTCCGTAGAAGTGAGAGACTACAAACTTCTGTGAGGGAGAATAATATCAACTCCTATAGGAACCAGAATTTTCAACAGGTGGGGCCAAACCGAAACAGAGGAATTTGGCACAAAATTCAAAGAACAACCGCAAATTCAACAAATGGAAGAGGTAACCATCAACAGTTCAGTTCCAGTGATTATTACCAACACAAGTGGTGACTTTAAGGTATACAATTACTCCTTAGTAAGCATTGGTTCAGATGTAGTGGACTTTCTTGCTAAGGGATATACTATTGTTCCTTCGAACCACTTAGACCTGGTCAAAACTATCTTGGACATCAGGTTGCTTACCTGGAAACTTAATTTCAATTTGATGATGGGTGAAACAACTCAGGACACAGTTACTAATGGGTTTCACATATCAAGTGTGTATAACCCTCCAATTCATCCTTTACTTCAGATGTTTGAACATATTTGTGAATTGAATATCAGAAATTTGATCAATGAGCGATATAAGAAAACTAAGTTCAACACTAGTAAATATGAATGGGAATGTTTTAAGTGTCTTAAATCCCAGGAAGTCCGGTTGTGTAAACCAGACAAAGGCGGTGGTCTGGTGGTTGTGGATAATTTGGATTATGTGGACAGGATGAAAAAAGTTTTAGATAGTGAAGCCTATCAGCTAAGTTCATGTAGTTAAGTGAATGGAGCCTAACAACATATTAAAAGTATAATAAATGATCTATTCATAGAAGGTAGGATAGACTCAGATATCTATAACTACATGACTTTACCCTATCCAAAAATTCCAATCTTATTTGGAATTCCAAAAATCCATAAGAACCTGGAAAATCCTCCCATGAGACCTTTGGTTGATGGCCGCAACTCAGCTACGTATCCCAGTGCCAAGTTTGTTGATTAGATCTTAAAAAAGCATCTGATTCCTGAAGAACAAGTGTGTAAAGACTTGTGGTCATTCCTCAGTAAGATTAACAATTTACAATACAATGAGGAGTATAATTTCTTAACAGTCGATGTTAAAGATCTCTACACATGTATCCCTCACACTATAGGTATTGAGTGGATAGGTTATATGTTAAGGAAAAATAAAGCATCAGAGTTAGAAATTTCCTTGGTTTTGGAATTATTAGATGTCATTTTGTCAAATTATTATTTTATGTTTGAAAATGACTTTTATTTACAGAAAGTGGGTGTAGCCATGGGCTCCCCATATGGAGCTAGTATAGCAAATTTAGTCATGGCATACCGGGAGACAGAGTTGGTGTTTAAGCATGGAGAAGTTAAAGATCTGATGGTGTTCTACACACGTTATCTGGATGATATCTTTTTATTATTGAAGGGTGACATCATTACAGGTAACTTTGTTGTGGACCACTTTAATAAGTCTACCCAGTTTTTGCAATTTACATCCACATTTAGTTTAGAAGATATCTGTTATTTAGATATCAACCTGAAAAAGGATAGGATACGTAATTGCTTTATGGCAAAAATCCATAGGAAAAGTACATACTGTAACGCATTTTTGCATTTCTCAAGTTGCCATCCTCACCATCAGAAGCAGTCAGTAGTCAAAGGCCAGTTGGTGAGGGCGGCAAGAATCATCAGTGATGATGAGGATTTTGAGGAAGAATGTTTCACTTTGAAATGTATGTTCTTAAGTTGTGAATATCCAGAATCACTGTTGGATGAGTTGATAGATGAGGTAAAATTTAAAAGGAACAACAAGTTTTACAAGCCTATCCTTTATGTAAGAAATAATGAGGCAGTAATAACTTCTTTGCCCAACCAAGAGAGTGTAGTCAGTCCTTGTAAGAATAGAGTAGGTACGGAGATTAATTTTCACCTCAGTTTTATTACCATGTTTAGTTTAGATAGCCACATGGTGGTTAAGATCCTACAGAAGAATTGGACTCTGTTTATGAATAATCCAATGTTATTTAGAAAATTGGATGAGTCCCCTAGAGTTATATTTAGGAGAGGTAAGAACAATAACATAGACACAGGCTAAAAATTCCTGGTATGTTTAAATGTGAATATTGTAACTTTTATAGATTAATTGAAGTGGGTAATTCATTTAATATAAGTGTCTCACAATACAAACTTAAGCAGAAATTTAATTGTAATTCGAAGTATGTGGTTTATTTAGCTAAGTGCCAGTGCTGTTCGGCTTTTTATATAGGTAAAACAGAGCGTAGGCTCTGCGACCGTATCTATGAATACCAATATGCAATCAGCAAAAATAAGACAGAAAATGTCTTAGCAAAACACGTATCAGTATATAAGGACCATAAATTTAAATATAAAGTCATTGATCAAATACCCTTGGATAGTGGGGGGGGGGGGTCCTGTACCATTATTATTGGAAGAACTTGAGTTGTATTGGCAAATATCCCTCAATGCATATAATTGTCCAGGTATAAAATGACTCATGTTCAATTAGTTGTATTTTGAAATTGAAGAATTTGAAAAGATGAAATTAAGTAGTCAAGTAGACGTGAGGTTAATAATACTAACAAAAATGTGTTTAGATTAACACTGTTGTATTTATTTTTATACTTTTCATGTTATTAGAGGGAGTAAGTGATGTATTCAGTAGCTTATATGTGTTTTTAAGAATTCAGTGCACTTGTTGATAGGTAATAAATGTTCCGTTATTTATACATGAATAGAAATATATAAAATATTTGTAAATAAGATTGTGTTTTAGTTTGGTAGATGTAATTACACATTTCAGTAGTAGATTGGGTATGTTATATCTGAATTTAGTGAACAAAGATTAATTGTAGCATGGTATTTTAAGAGAGGGAGGTATGGATGTGAGAACAATTTTGTTGATTGGTCGAGATAGACACATGATTTGAGTGTTCTCTTTTTAAAACCTTGTTTTTAAAAATTTTAATGGTATCTGAAGAAGTTTGCTTTTTGAGTAAACGAAAAGCATTAAATAAAATCGTTTAATACATTATCTGTTGCAGTCTCAAGGTTATGGCTGTCGCCTGCTTGTTTCTTTGGTTCATTTATATCGTTTGTGTGGCCATGGTGTTTACGAATTGTGGAGAATGTTTGAAATATGTCAAATTTGACATTCTTCACTTCCGCGTTCGACATTTGTGTCAGTCGTTTTTTACTTTTTTTGCTGATTTAGTTCGTTCAACCGATAACTTGCACAAGGTGCAATTGGACAAATGATAGTAAAATGTTTGTTATAGTGCATGTTAGTGATCACTCTTTATCTGAGAGTTAGCAACTTCATAGTGAGAATATTAAAGTTTGGAGGATGTGGGATTGTCCCCTCACTGAGGTGAAGAGAGCAAGCCATCTGTAAAACATGATTTTTGCAGTATGTTGCATTTTCTCATGATCTCAAGTAACTGTTGTTGAGTTTGAGGTACTTAAGCTTATAGAATGCTGAGCTTTCATGTTATGAGGTCAGTTATTTCAAGAGACATACAAATATATCTTCCCGTACATCTCAGAGTCACAAATGGCTGAAGCGTCTACTAGCCAAAAAAAGGTAAAAGCTTCAACCTACTAAAATAACTATAAAAAATGTCTTTTTGCAAGAAGTCAGATTTCACATGCACTCATACTCCCACATGCTTAAATACACTAACTTCATGATCACATAACCAAGGAGAAAAAAGAATAGACTACACAAAGTGTATCATTACTGATATATAACTAGAAACCGCACTGGCAATGATTTTCTACAGCAAAGACTCATGGGGAGTTTAACATCCGAGTTAAAAGTGAGGATATGAATGCTCAACTAGTAATGACAACTATCAGGTAATGACTTAAGTACTAGGAATCTGACAAGTTTTCTTTGGTAAATTTGGTGTGATGAACGAGACTGCAAAATAAGTATCTCTGAAAGCCAGTTTCAGCAATGTTTAACTTTTGCACTTTTCTATACTGCTGGGTGGCTGTGAAGCTAGTATATATAAATTAAGGAGGTGTGGGGGTCTCATCCACATGGGGTGAAGAGGGGCTTGCTCCCATGCAAAAAAAAAATAAATAAATATTTTGCTGTTTACTGAAAGTGGCTTTCGGCAGTAGATTTTCGAGGTATTGTTCATAAGATCATAGTAGGTTACTAGGCTAATGACCCTAGGGCCCTTTCAAGCCTAGCCAAATTTACCCTTATTTCCCTGATCTGCACCTATCACCACTGTCCAAGAGGGACATGGGTGGAACCCCTGGGGTGAATTTATGGTTACCCATCCAGTCATCCAGATTGTGTTTGAAGACGGCCAATGAGGTGCTCTGTTTGACATGAAGCAGGAATCTGTTCCAAAGATGGGACAGCCTCTGAGAGACAAATGTGTCCCTCCAGCAGGTTCTATTAATGTCACATACCAGGTTACGACCATTAGCGTGAGTAACCCATGTACCATTTGACTTACAGATATGCAGCATTTCCAATAAAGCAGGGTCAAAGATTGCCTTATATGCAAGACAGAGATTGCCTCTGAGTAGTCTATAGGAAACAGAATAAAGTGACAGTGATTTCAGACGATCATCATAGGACAGATGCTGAAGACCTTGAATTTTCCTTGTGAGGAACCTTTGTGGTCTCTCCAGTTGCAAGTACTTGGAAAGGTACATACAAAAAGGGTCATTGTGCTCAATTATTGGCCTGATGAGGGATGAGTACAGGGAGGTTCTAACTTCTTTTTTTCTGGAGGCACAAATTTTGATCAAAAGATCATCATCATGAATCCTAAGAGCTGTATATTTAAAATGTGTCTAGTTCATTTAAATATTCACTGTGCCACTAGCAAACAAATGCAGCAAATACACCGTACTCTACAGACATAGGGAGTAACTGCTTCAAAAACAGTTGCTTGTTGAAAGTCTGAGACCTGTTATGACAATCTACGGAATGGTAAAAATTAAGTGTGAATAAGGGGAAAGGATACATACTAATTGTGGATTCTGGGAGTATTCCCCTCCCAAGATACATTGACCTAAATGCTAGTATATACAAATATCAAGGGGTATGGGAATAATCCTGTGTCAGGGGTGCAGGGGACAGTGCAGCTTTGTCCCTGTAAATATGTTTTAAATGTGTACCAACAAGTCACAAAATTTGCTATTTTTTGTAAGAACAGGACTTACATATTGAAAGTATTGAGTCTCACACATGTTACAGTAAACCCTGATAACCCAGTTTATTACATCAATGATGTTTTTACAGTAAAACATTTTATTTTCATATCTAATCAAACAGAATGCAGACAAATGCAAATCATATACAAAATCAGCAGTGGGAAACAAGATTAAGCAGCAGTAAAATACAAGCCAGATTAATAAAGAACAGTATATGAACAACAACGCATACCACACCTGTTGTATATAAAGGTGTTTTGATGCCAAGAGATTACTTGTCATCAGAACACAGAACTACATGCAAACCCTGGTTAGGCCTGATGGTTTACTTCTCTATTTTAGAATGTGCATTGTCCTAGAATGTATTATTATTATTATTAGTATATAAAATAAAACAACATAAAAAGGTTGAAACTTATCTGTTGTGGCCCCAGATGTTGTTAAGTAATATATCCTTGAACAATGTCATTTAAAACTGGTACAGTTTCTAATGATTCTTCAATGTGCTTAGATAAAGAAAATAAAAGTGCTTTCCAATTAAAAATCCAATTTATTAGAGCAGTAATAAATTCCCACTAGATCTGGGTATATTTTTTTGAATTCATGAGAATCACTTAGCTACTTACTTTGTTCCTTTTGATCAGTTTAGGGTTGTACTGTAAGTTGAGAGAGATGCATGCCCTATTGTGAGTTATTATTAGCTCTATATACAATATGTGTTGTGTGATTGCAACCAGATACAAGTGCACTCATAAAGTTTCATATTTAAGTTCACCTTTTTCTAAGGAAAGCTCTTCCAACTCAGATTATTCTGGGACTGCTGCACATTTATATTTTGTTTCCAATTCCTGTTAAGCTGTTCCTTTGGTTCAGTACATGTTGTGCATTATCTTTTTTTCAGTCCTAGTGTTAAGTAGTTTGATTCAGTTTAACCCCTTCAGCTGTGAAAGCTTAGAAATGTACACTTGAAGGTACCAAATCAGGAGCTAAAATATTAACTACTTCTGAGGAGCCATAAATTTCAGATGCCAGAAGAATAACACTAGAAGTGTTAGCTGTTATAATACTGATCTTCTGCCATAAGTCAATAGCTGTGACAGAAAAGATATTAGTGCCCTGTTCTTTAGTCAGGTCTTTTAGCCTTGGTTTTATATTTCTCCTCATGGTTTAACTATATTAGGATAGCATTTCAGTCTTGCAAAAGGGATTTGGTTACAGGAATTACACAATGACGTGGTGCCGTACCTTCTAATTATGTAGTGTAAGCTCTAAGTAGCAACAACATATTTTATTCTCTTTTTATCTGTATGCTCCCTCACTCTTCTACAGCCTTCAACTTTGCATTTTCAGGTTCCCAGTTGCTATGTCCTGTCTTCTTGACAGTGCTTTGGACTCCCTATGGCATTGCTTTGGATTTCTAGAAAATGAGCATGCTGAAGTTTATAAGCTTACACTACCCATACTTACAGAATGGGTCCAGTCCAGGCTATTCTGAATGTAGGCAAATTAAGTAATGTCAAGGAAAGTATGGCTATATGAACATGCTCATCATAAAGTCAGACATTCAAATACAGTATCACGCCATCTAAAGAAAGCACAACATATTTGAATTGGATACAGCCACAGGTGGGCATCAGTCTGTGGCCTGCTTATATTGTGAAAACAGGAAGCCAATATGGGGATGCAGACAAGCAATCTCATGCTTTGGCCATTAAGGGGAGCTTAGCCATAAAGAAGAGCAAACTCCTTGGTTCTTTTACGGAGTGCAGGATAGAGCCAAAGATAAATCATTTTCCAACAAATGCTTTTGATTAGGACCATAATGGTTAAACAACCTCAGAGAAGTTATATGAAGTCATGACCATGACCCACACAACCTGAGATTGATTAGTGGCTCGGAATGAGTGGCTGACATCAGCTCACCTATCCTGCAGGGATAGAGGCAGTCTAACCTGTTGTAATATCAAAATGGGGGGTGGGATTAGGCCAGGAAATGTAAAATAGGCTACTAGAAACAAGTGTACTCATCATGAGTGGTCCCCAGTGATGAATAGCTGGGTGACAGTGGCTTTTGCCAGATGGTCAGTGGGCATGGGGGGAGCAAGATGTTAGAAAAACATATATTAAAATAAAGTAGGTGTACAAAGAATAAGAATATGTGTCAGCAATAACAGGGTGTCCTTAAAAGGTATAAGCAAAAATCAGTCTATTTGAAATACAGTACCTAGTTGATTTAAAGTCTACACAGGGGACACACATTTGTATTAAGCCTGACCTACTATGTTCTAGTTCTTCCATTTGATGTTTTTTAGCACTTCCTGTATTCTTTTCTAGGTTTGCACTCAATAGCATCCCCATTTATTTGAATACAATTTCTATATCTCCTTACCTCACTGGGCAATATTAAACAATTAATATTCTTCTAGTGCTTCCATTGCAAAGCAAAATGTAAGCGGGAGAACCTTCTTTTTAAAGCAAAAATAATTTATTCCACTTCTGTGGTACAGAGGGATAAAGACTTGACTGTGCCCCAGATGACCTAAATTAATTAACAGCCTGGGCAATGGAAGGGCTAGAAGTGAGTGAGGGGGAGTAAGCAGTTGGTGCTAGCTCACCCAGTATCCAGGAATTGGTGGTGTCAGTCTGTTCTGTGTCACTGAGCAGGTGGGTGTTTGCCTGAAACCTGAAAGACATGGGCCACAAATGTGGTCTTAGTCCTTCCATGATGATGATGGTAGCCTTCAATGCATGTGTGGGCCTCAGCAGTGATGCTATACTCATATCAGCCACCAGGGGTAGGGTTAGAGAAGCATACCAGAAAATCCCCAATGGATGCCAGAATGATGGCCTCTGCGGTCAGTTCCTGCCATGCAGTATGAGTGCAAGCATACCTCTCAACTGTCCAGATTTTTGAAGATTGTCCAGATTTTGCCTTATGTTTTGGTCTCTTTCTAATTAAACATGTGGTTTTCTTTCAAATCACCGAGGATTGGAGTAATTAAATAATGGCATACATTTGAGTTTCAGACTTCATAGCCTTCAGAAAATGCATGCTAATATAAATCCTGTTATTCTAGCAAATTTTTGAGTTTATAAGCCCAATATTTAAAATCTGTCCATATCTATGGGCATTTGCCCCCCCCCCCCCAATATTTTAGGCTCTGTCCAGATTTCTTGCTCTAAGAGGTTGGGAGGTATGAATGGAAGTAAAGCCACAATAAGCATCTGCTCTGCAGGGAATGAATACACTAAATGACTGGCACAAGGTTTGATGATTGGAAGGCATCTGAGATCAAAAGAAGCAATATATATGGACTAGCAACTCCAACATGCCAGACAGATTCTGGAAGAGAATCTTTATGACATCAAAACTTCATATTAGACCAGCTATTGAATTCATTGTCTCAGTGTCAAGAGATCTGTTTAGGACTAAATCAAGGACACTTTATTGACTCTCTATGACACTGACAGGGAAAAGCTATCAAAACGAACTTCAACTGTGGATGCAATGGGTAGCTATGAAATTATGTAAATAATTAATTAAATACATTTTCCTGTGATTTAGTAGATACTTCTGTAAAGTCTGTTGATTCTAGAGTGAGTAGTTATCAGATCTACATGGTTTAAAACTCAGCCATTCCTAGAAGATGCAACAAGAGAGTTAATAACTGAACCGGTGTCTAATGTAATGTTATTTAGACAACCTGCTGAAGGTGTCTTGCCTGAGGTGAAAATCAAAGATGTCTAGCAAAGAAATGTTTCACCTTTTTTTTCATTAGTAACACATGAAAAAAAAATATTTTATAAAAAGTAGCAGCCAACTCAACAAAAGCAGAAAAAGCAGCACTATAACCCCCCCCCCCATTCAGAAAATAAAAAATGCTATCATCATTAACAAAAATGATCCAAGTGACCAGAAAAGTGACAAGTAGAAGTTCAAAGTAACTTTCAGGTAACCTCTAGCTGTTTAGAGCTGCCATTCTGTGCTGTTGTTGACGTGTGCAATTTTGCATTTTTTCTGTAGTATGCATTGTTTTCTTTTTTAATAGACGTGTGGGTTCTGTATTAATTTTAAATGCAATGTGAACTCCTCTACAACAATTATTTGAGAAAGCTGTAAACGTAGCTCTCTGCTGCCTACAACAGAAGGTAAAGTGGATCTCACACTATCAAAAGCAGATAGGTAGCTCCAGAGTTTTTATAGTGTCAAAAAAGTCAATAAATGCAAACCAGTAACCAACCTTCTAGACTTGAACAGATTTCTGACAACACAGTAGTGCAGAATGTTAACCCTAAAGAACTTGTTGCCCCTAGTAAGCCATGTAGCATGGATGGGAATTTTAATAACTGAAGCTGCTTACTTGCACCCACCCTTAAGTCTATAACAGAGAAGATTTTTAAGGTATCAAATGGACAAGTTTTACATCGAGTTTTCAGCTCTCCCATTTGACTTTTCTATAGCCATAAGAGTCATTCACTCCAGGATTTGCCTTCCTAAGAATGCAGCAGATAAGTATTTTTCAGGTTCCTTTTATACTGGTCATGTTGTGAAAACTAAAAGATTGGACTGGGAAAAAAATACAAATTGTTGGAAGTTCACCTTTAGTGTATGCTTAGGTGATGTAGAACCATGGAAAGGGGACATGTCTTTTCCCTCCCAAGACTGTCTCCAGTGACATCATCACCTTCTACCAGTAGCATATAAAAACAAGATTTGTAAGTGATGAATATTGGCTTACATTGTTAATTGACTGCAGTGATATGATGGGGGGGCATGGTAAGTTATTAATATCAAGCAGAGAAGATGTTCTTTAAGGTCTGTGTAGCATTACTTTGTTGTGCAAATAGGCTGCATGAGTTTTACTAAGCAAAGATTAAGCCAAGTACTGCAGTTTTACACTTGGCTCCCTGGCACAAAGAGATAAAGCCCTGACTATGACCCAGGTGGCCCAGGTCTATTCAGCAGTTTGGGCAGTGGAGGATCCAGGTGGGGGAAGTTATCAGTGAGCAGACAACCTCAACTAACATATCCTGGGGTAAGGGGTAAGAAGGTGGTTCAGTCGCAGCCTTACTGATGCCAGTGGCATGTTGGAACCTGGTTAACAGCATTGGATCAGGGACATGTGTTTGGCTTTGCCAAGCTAGCAGTAGGTGCCTCTACTGCTAATGTACTGAAGAACACATGCTCAGATTGGAGGCACAGTACACCCCTGTGGTGATGGAGATGGGTATGCCAAAGCTCATTAGAAATGCCCCTGAACCAGGGTTCAAAGAGTGAGAAGGCTGCAAGAGTAGGAGCATTAAGTTGTTTTCTGGCCTGGGGATAATTAGGATCCATCCAAAAATGTGTGATGTCCCAGCACCTCATAGCACAAACAAAATCTGGACAAAGTCAAAAATAATGGAGGGGCAAAGCCAAAAAAAAAATAGGGGCAATTTTTAAATGTTTCTTTTATAAACTTAGAAAGTTGCTAGAATAAAAGGTTTTGAGTTACCATGCATTTTTCTGAAGGATATGAAGTCGGAAACTCAAATTACCATCACTATTTAGTGAATTCAGTTATTACCCGCGGTAGTGTTGCTGCGGTAGCGTTGTCGCCTCCCAGCAAGACGTTGCGTTCGATTGTCAGCTAGAGCATCTTCTGTGTGGAGGCATGCGTGAATGGGCATGCCTTCGTTGAAGGTTGTGCGTCATGGCTGGTAACTCGGCATGTAAAAATCCACTACCAAACATTAGTGGACCGGAGTTCCGCTGTGGCAACCCCTAACTGGGATAAGACCGAAAGATACAACAACAACATTTAGTGAATTCAGTTGTCACTGATTTACCACAAAAATTCAGAAAATCACAAATTTTATGAGGTACAGACCAAAGATATGAGGCAAGAATCTGGACATTCTGCGAAAGTCTGGACATTTGAGAGGAATAGCTGAGAGTGGTGAAGCCAGACCCTTAGGCTGCTGTGACAAAGGCATTTCCTGTCCATGTAGGCTGGCCAGTGTGGCGAGGTGGGGTATGGAACAAGCAAACTTCATGTTTGCCTGCACACCAGTTCCATGTGGTTGTCCCAGACATATTGGAAAACTTCTTCTCTCCTTGAGAAATTAATTGACTCAAGACCCATTGGAAGAGCAGGGATGGTTAGCAGTTATAGAGGCAAAATCAACATAAAAAGTTAACACAGTTTTGTTCCTTGCAATGGTTCATCACAGACGGTTGGCAGTCACTGAGGCAAAATTAACACAAAAAGTTACTACGGTTTTGTTCCTTGTAATAGTTTATTTATAACAAATGCAAAAATATGTTTTTTCCAGGGATATAGGATATCTACCATTAACTATAAATACAGTCCACACACTTAGAAGGAAAAACAATAACAAATGATACTGGATCACACAGAGACTCTGGGTATTATACTCCAGACCCTCTGCTTCCTGTCACATCCAAGTTCTTCAACACGTAGCTCCTTTCATATGAAAACAAATACTCATCTCAAGAGGCTTCAATCGTTCTCCTTTCTGTGACCACTTAACCCTTATATTTAAACAAATTAGCTACATCCTTAAATATTTACATCTTTTCTTTTCATCTTTGATATAAAATGTCTCATAAAATAGAGTGTATAGCAAGCTACTTCCTATTTCTTCCCAGGGACACTGACATATGTTGACAAAGGCAACTGTAACATTATTCTCTCATTTTTCTATGTATGCATGTATTTTTAACCTAAAAAGCAATAATGTCTAAAATGATGCAAGTATATATTTATTGTTTGTAATCTCTGTGATCTGCACAATTGTTATTACATGTCCCAGGCCAAAATGGTCTTTAGATCAGTCATCTTACCCACTTAATAAACTTTAATAAATAACTCCACCCAAAAGACAAAAAATAAAATAAAATTATCGGGATTAACTCAAAATAAGCAATTTTAAATACCGAATATAAATCATATAGAAAATTAAACAAAATATTGTTTATGGAATGAAATGCATAATGAAATGGAATTTTGCACTTACACCTAAGCCACAACAGTGCAAACAATAATAAAGCATCCCATCAGACTACATGCAGATTGTACCTCATAGCATAGCAATATCTGTTAAATAGGATGAGCCAGTGTGACTCTCTGTAAAACTGCAGCTTATATACACTTTAGATGTAGTACTGTGGCATGTAGATTTATTTCTGTGACCCCACAAACAACAGCAAACCATATTTTTTGGTTGATTTAACATTTCTGAAAGCATTGTTTAATTCACTTCTTGCAGACATTTGCTTTCTCACGGTTAAATATTGCACTCTCTCTCTCTATATAAATATATATATATATATATATATATATATATATATATATATATATATATATACGTAACACAAATGTTGGGTCTCAAGCATATGTAATACTCGACAGACAGGAATTGTTATGGAAGTTTGTTAACACTGTGCGCTAATTGTTATAATTATGAAAGTTAGCTAACACTGTGCATAAATTATTTTCTTGTAGTCTTTTTTGCACTTGACCACTAAAATATTTGCCAGTAGAATGGGAAGAAGGAGTCTTTGTACAGTGGAGGTTCAGCATAGTTGATTTTTGTAAAATAATGTTTATGTAGTTATTTAAGTGGAAAGATCTTGAATAACCTTTTCAGACATTATTAACACTGCAGAGGCAAAGACTCTTGTGTACTGAGAATTTACAGCAGCCAAGTAAACAACTTGTCTTTGATTTGTCTGAGCAAATGAGGGTACGCAGAAGAAACCTACCTAGACATAAGGAGAGCGTTAACACCACAAAGGCAGTAGTTGGTGATAAGGAATAAAGCCTAGACCCTGGAACTTTAAGACATGCTCACTAACCACTGTTATCCAGGTTAGCCCACTGTACACAAGTGTGTGTGACCAGGGAGAACTCTCTGGTTACTTGACTCGCTCATATTCACACGGAAAGCAAATGGAGGCTAAGGGAGTCAAACTCTGGAGCAAACAAAGCTTATTAACAGAAAATAGTCTTAATCCTCTGAAGCTAATTACCACAACCCTCTCTCTGAAAAAGTACTTTTGGAGATCCAAGAAGTAGTTAGTCCTTACCATAACCATAGCTAGGTCATCTGATCCTCTGTGCCGATCTCTGGATTGGTGACAAAAAAGTGTTCCAAAGGACAAAAACAAACCTCTTCTGTGCTCCTGCACCTGGCAACTGCAGCAAGCTACTTGTTACAGCTGTAACAAACAGCTTACTGTATTTACTAGCACACAGTCATCCTGTGAGCATTTTCAGCTGTCACCATGAATGATCTGGCTTCATAATCAATGCCAGTACTGCACTTATGCATCATTGGCACTTGCCAATTATGCCCCATGATAGCTTGTGTCCTAGTCAGCTGACCCTCTGATTCCTACAACTTGCTATTTGTACTCACTTCCCCCTCTGTCTTTTCTACAGTTTTAAGTGAGGCAAGTTCTAGCTCCTCTAACCTTAGGTAATATTACTTGTCTGCCATCCCAGGAACCATCCTGGAAGCTTTCCTCTGAATTCCATCCAACAGCCTGATGCCTTTTTCCTTATATGGTAATCAGAACTCCACAAAGTACTAAATGTGTGGTCTGATCAAGACTCTGTAGAGTAGAAGCATTATTTTTGCTTTTAGAAACTATCTCTTAAGGAAATGCCCTAGCATTCTGTTTGTTGTTGCAACTGCTCTCTCATGCTGGTGGTACAGTTCAGGTGTATTAATACTCCATATCCATTCCCTTGCTCTGCTGCCATCAGTTCCAGTCCTCCATCTGATGCTGTGGCTTAACTACTGTTCTTTTAACTTTTTATGCACTAAACCTCAAATGTCACCATTCTGCCCATTTGTTCATCCTAAGTCCTTTGCTTGACTTTGCTCTCTCACTTTCTACTGCTGTGCATATCTTTGCTATCAGGTGCTATATACTTTCTACTGCTGCACATATCTTTGCTATTAGGTATGTATATGAAATAAAGTTCCCTGTCCAAAATCACCCTTTTGACAAAAATGAGCAAGGATGATAAAGCTGTTCATGAAGTTAGCAGAAGGGGTTAAGGTTCCACGGCATGTCCTGAAGTCAAAATAGTGGATATGTTTTCAATGTGTTAACAACAAGACATCAAGGAATCTGTGCTAAGGAAAAAAGACATATTCTAAAAGTTGCCTGGTAGAATGACGTTAATCCAACACAACAAAGAAACAGTGCTTGATGAAAACGTAAATTTAAAACATATAAAATAACAGAATCCCAGAGCTAAGCAGTAATGGAAGAAGTACAGAAGATGCTTAAAGTTGGGGGTCACAGAAGAATCCCAAAATGAGTGGAATAATCCTTTTGTACTGATCCTCAAACCTGATGGGTCTGTAAGGCTTTGTGATGACGTCAATAACTTTAATTAATATTCCATGCCCGACGTAGAAAAACAGATTGTAAAATCAGTCATATCTAAGATTCTGTCCACTTTGGCTAATGGCAAAGACTACTGGCAAATTCCAGTAGTGACAGAAACTTAAGAAAGAATGCCATTTTCTATACCAGATCATCTTTTTCACTACAAAGTCCTGTCTTTTGTTTTACATGGAGAACAAACAACATTTCATAGGCTAACAGGCAGAATTATTAGACCCTATACCAGGAAATCAGCACCCTACCTGGATGATGGTAGTATTTTCTTTGAGAAAGTCATCTTTCTAAAGTTCAGGTATTGTAGATTTCCTTCATCAAGCTTGGTTAACTGCTAACCCAGGTAAATGCAATTCAGGGCATATCAGAAGCCTGCTATTTGGGCTGTGTAACAGGCTGAGGCATAGTGAAACCACAGGCTAAAAAAGCTGAAGCAGTATAAAACTGGATAATGCCAACCACTGAGAAACAGGCTAAGGCTCTTTTATGCCTGGCTAGCTATTATTGTAAATCTAATCCTAATTTTCCTAACATTGTTGGCCTGCTGACTGATCTGACTAGGGTTAAGGTTTCTTTGAAAGCTAAGTGGACAGATAAAGTAGAACAGGTCTTTAAGCAAGTGAAAGATATGTTGTTTTTCAGAGGCAATACTGATAGCTCCAGATTTTTGATTTTACCAAGCAGTTCTTAGTGCACATATGTCTCTGAGGTACGTCCTGCCTCAGGTTATAGATGGGGATGAGCATCCCATGTATTTCATAAGTAGAAAACTCTACAATGCTGAAATATGTTATTTGGTTGTTGAGAGAAAATGCTTGTCACCCAAAAATAGTAGTTGTTGGGAAGGGACTTTATATTACTCACTAATTATGCCCCTCTGTAACAATTTTACTGACAGAAAGATTGTAACTTGAAACTGTGTAGATGGGCTTTGACCCTCCATACCTTTATATTCAAGATCAAGCATTATCTTACTCACTTAAATGACTATGGTCTGTCTTGTGCTGAAAGGTCATCCATTGGGATTGGAATGCTAGTGCTGCTCGGGTAGGGGGGGGGCTCATGTGGTATAGTGACTACACAGCTGGCTATTGAGCCATGGAGGCATACTGCTGACTGCTGCAGAGAGTGTGTCAAAGTTGCTCACTTGGTAGTAGGCATTAGGCAGGCAGTCTGAGGTTGATAGGGAAATCATCTCCAAAGCAACAAAGAAGCAGTAGATACCTGTAGTGGTGTATCAGGACCATTATCACTTGAGGATGTAATTTTCTGATTTCTGGGCTTAGAACGGGTTACGGAAAGGAGTTTGGATGGAGTTACAAGTACACTCTTGACAGAATCTTTGAGGTTTGAAGTCTGAAAGTTATCCCTAAGGCTTGACATACATTGCAGGTGTTTAGATTTACCTCTACTTAGGTTTAGGAGGGATAAATGGCATTATCTTACTTCTATGATAAACCGAAAAAAAACTGATACCAGTTTTAAATGCTGCTGCTTTTAATAATCAAACCATCAGAGAAGACTTCTATCAGAAATCCTGAACTTGTGTTTATTGAACATCACTGAGGAAACAGCTTATGTGTGCGGCTGGCACTTGTTATGAGCACTTGCTGAAACAGACTTTATGACTGCCTTTTTCTGCTTCTCTTCATTTCGGCGAGAAAACACTGTTTTTTAACCCCTGAATGCTTTTGTTACTGAAAATATCGACAAACATTACTATCTCTCTCTCTCTACACCAATATATATATATATATATATATATATATATATATATATATATATATATATATATATATATATATGGTTTCACTTCATATTACTGAAATGCTGAAATATTGAATTTCAGCATTTCGACAATTGTTGTATCTTTCGGCTTTTTCCCGGTTAGGGGTTGCCATAGCAGAACTCTGGTCCGCTATTGATTGGCAGTCGATTTTTACGTGCCGAGTTGCCAGCTCTGACGCACAACCTTCAGCGAAGGTATGCCCATTCATGCAAGTCTCCACACAGAAGACACTTTAGCTGAGAATCAAACCGGACAGTGTCTTACTGTGAGGTGACAATGCTACCGCAGCACCACCACCGCAGTTCAGCATTTCGACAGTATAAAGCCGAAACCATCACAACACCGACACTTTACAATCATGAAACCAAAACATTGCACATACACAATACAGCACACAACACACAAACCATAACACCAACACCACAAAACAATTAAATACAACAAAACACCACACAGACACACACCTACACTACACAAATGCAGGGGTCAAGCCCCCCTGCACCCCCTAAACCCCCCCACCTATATATACCAATGCCAAGATTGCACAAACAGTAAAGAAAAAAATAATCACACACAGCCAACACACACAATCATACCTCCACCTCCCTACCCTAACCCACTCGTACAAGTTAGAAAAACACTCATGCACACTCACTCACCTTAAATTGCAGACACCATCCCAGCCAAATACTTCCGCAACATAACATGCATGCATAAGTGCAAATTCAACATAGTCCTATTTGCGCTTATGCATTTTTGTTATTTTGAGTTTCGACTTAATGGACACTAATTTCTGAAATTCGATATTTCAGCAATTCGTGTTTATGAAGTGAAACCATATATATATATATATATATATATATATATATATATATATATATATATATATATATATACACACACACACACACATATATATGTATATGTGTGTATATATATATATATATATATATATATATATATATATATATATATATATATATATATATATATATCTATATCTATATAAAATATATGTGTGTGTGTATGTATATGCATATGGTTATTCAGTCACTGTCAACTACAAAAAAGAATGAGCCATAGATGAGTGAACAAAAATCCTGGCCGCACCAGATGCTAAATACTCGGAATACTTATCCTTACACCCCCACAAAAAGCTAATGAAGCACACAGTGCTTTTTTTTTTTTTTTTTTTTTGCAAGGGGGAAGCCTTCCTGCATCTCCCCATGTGAGGGCCATACCTCATTCTCCTAGCCCTAAATATACCAACTCTATGATTACACCAACTCAAAGAAGAAAGAAATCTTCCTGAAAACAAGAATCATTGCTGGCACACATTGCACCAGCAATAATCCCATAAAGCACATACGCAGTCCAAAAACAGAGCTCCGAATAGCAACACCTTCCACAAGCCAAACACAACCTATTCAAAACCAGCAGATAAAAATAAAAATTCACTACATAAACAAGATTCAGCATTATTACAAATCACATGTAATGGCATTCGCACTTACGGGCACACATTCAGTCATAACTGATAAAAAGCTGTATGACTTTCTGAGCATTCGAACAAATGTACTACACCCATATATGCATGCATGTGTAAATATCTACACACATGGTCACATACATACACACACACACACACACACACATATATATATATATATATATATATATATATATATATATATATATATATATATATATATATATATATATATATATTTATGTATTTACATTTGTTTACAGGGAACTGATCAACACTGCCAAATTTCAGTTTGGGTTGCTGAGAAAAAAGTGAATCAACGATACAATATGTACAGAATATTCTACACATAAATTATGAGTAATAATATACATCATTTTAAATAATTAGTCTAAAGAATTTGACAATATATCTTCTTATACATACATATAAATACAAGTAGGAGAGAGAAGAGGATAGAGAAGAAAAGGAAAGGAGAAAGAAGATGAGATGGGGTATACTTTAAGAGTAAAGTAAAGTAGTGTAGATTAATAGGTGTGATCTATGTAGAGATGTATAGAAGTGATGCCAGCTGGATGAGGCTGGATGCTTGTGTGAAGGAAGGATGTAGGTTATATATATATATCAGAAGTGATCCCTGGGGTGTATTTCCTATTTCCCATCCACTCATCAAGATTTTTCTTGAAGAGTGCTAATGAAGAACTTTGCTTTACATAGATGGGTAGCTTGTTCCAGAGTATAGGAAGTCTCTGAGACAGGAATCTATCCCTCCAGCGTGTCCTGTTTATTGTGGTGACAAGGTTGAGGTCCCTAGAGCATGTAGCTTGGAGGGATTGGGATTTCTTTAGGTGTAGCATGTTCAACAGCTTTGGGTTTGACATAGCTTTATATGTTAGGCAGAGATCACCTCGGAGTAGGCGATATGCTACGGAGTAAAGCTGGATTTTTTTGAGGCGGTCAGTGTAGGGCATTTGTTTGAGGCCAGTAATTCTCTTTGTGAGGTACTTCTGTGGCCTTTCCAGCTGCTGTAGATGTCTTGTGAGGTACATTCCAAAAGGGGCGTTGTACTCTATAATGGGTCTAATGAGTGACGAGTAGAGGGGAACATAGTTTTGTGGCTAGAAGAGAAAAGCTGTGGTTGCTGCATTGAAGCCTGATTCTGGGTGTTTGTAGCATTAGGCCTGACAACAATTTACTTCTGAGGTTTGTATGAGGGGGTTACAGGTAAATATTTAGACAAAAAATGGTGTGGGGATGTCTAGGTAAATGAATGTGAAGATTAAGGAGCCTAGTAAGAGGTTGGGTCTATGTTGAATTCGCACATGGTTAGCTTTTTAAATGGAGATGTGAGATGTTCTGTTTTTTGGAGTTGACTATGAATCTGCAGATTTTAACAGAGTTGGCAGGGTTGTTAAGTTTTTATAGGCAGCATTAGCTATTAATGGTAGTCAGCATTCCATTTGGGCAAGTAATGTGTGTTGCCTGAGTCAGCTCCTACAGGATAAGAGTGGAGCTGGGAGATTATTTTAGCCCTATAAAAGGAGGTGGTTGACTTTTGATGTTTTATTTTCAATGTGAAATTAATCAGCCATGCTGATGCAGCAGTTAGCATTGTCACCTAACAGCAAGAGGTTCTTAGGTTAAATTCTTGTCTGGAGCACCTTCTGTGTGGTGTCTGCATGTCCTCCCTGCAGTCAGATTAGTTTTAAAGACATGCAGGTAGGTGCGTGTGTGTATGTGTGTGCCTTCTGTGAAGGTTGGGTGCCAGGCTGGCAACTCAACACTGTAAAAACACCACTGCTAATCAATCTGTGGACCGGTGATCCACTGCGGTGACCCCTAATCAGGAAAAGCCAAAAGACATTTTTTTTATTTTCAAAGTGAATTTGAAAACATAATGTTTGAGTAGACCATATACTCAAGTACTTGAAGGCAGTTATAGTTTTATAGGGTAGGTTGTGGTGGTATATTATTTCAAGGGTTTGGGATAATTTGATACTTTTTGGTGGGGGCCAGAAATCACTAATTTGATTTTATGAGAGTGAAGGAGGAGTCAATTGGTAGTGAGGCAGGTGTTGAGTGTTGAGGCCCTTTTGAAGTTGTTTTTGTATTTTTGTTAATGTGGGGCTGGATCTCAAAATAAGCATATCATCAGCATATAACATTAAGGTCTGGGTGTGAAGATTAATGATAAGTTTATTTATAAAGATAGAAAAAAGGAGTGTATGGTGCTAGCATGGTACCTTGAGGGATGCCATCCTAGAAAACAGCCTCTGCACAAGTGGTGAATTCAGTTTTAGCTGCAAATGATCTCATTGACAGGTAGTCGTTGAACCAGGGGTAGCTTGTGGGCTAGCATGTATATAGATCAAGTGAGGGTAGTAGAAAATCATCAACAAGACGAAATGAGTGAGTTAGGTCAATAAAGAGAGCACAGGTGAAATGTCCTTTGTCCAAGTTCAGTTCGATGATTAATGCTTATAAGAGGTCTCATGCTACTTACCTTAAGACCACACTTAAACAAACTAGTAAAGAGCTAAAAAAAATTAGAAAGCTCAAAGTTGAGTATGAACTTAAAATAGCTACTAAACCTAAAAATAACTACAAATCATTCTTTAACTATGTCAGGAAGTTCAGAACTAACACTCAGTAATATTCAAAGCTAGTCTACTGCAATACTGCACACCCTGTCCCAAAGGAAGTAGCTAATATCCTAGTTGAAAATGTTAGTGCAAATGTTATTCCTCCCTTAGTTATAGCTAATCCATGGATGTTATGTGATCCTATCTCGCCTACATTCTGAATGATGGGTTCGGAGCCGATCCCTCGGCTCCGACTCGGCACGCTTATGCCAAAGAGCGAAGTCTCTAATTGGCTGAGCTTACTATATCCCAGGATGCACCACCATCAGTCCCCCAGATCTCGTTTGCCGCTTAACTGCAAGGACGTGGTCTCGAGCTGGCTGGGCTGAGTAGCTTTTATTAACTACTTTTTCTGTCAGTTTTTGTGCTTGTATTTCACAAAAGCCGTTTTAACGGCTATTGCTGCCTTTTGCTGCCTGTTGTGTACGATTGAGTAGTGGAATTTCTTGTGGGTGATTGAGTAGAGTTTGTTTCCCCCCCCCTTCAATCCAGGGCCTTTTCGGTCAAACTGTATAACTGAACTTTTTAGTGTTTTAAAGTTCACGATTATTACACCCAAGGTTGTGTTTTACACTGTTTCTGTAAGCCTTTGGTTTTTTGTTATAAGCGATTCTACAGTTGTTAAATTTCCTGTCAGAAATTGTTTAACATCATGTCTCAAGCCCCTAGGCCTTGGGCTTTAAAAATGTACTAAATGTGCTTTTAAGATGTCTGTTACAGATGACCATCTACTTTGTGTTTATTGTTTAGGGCAAAGCACTTGCAGGAGTCATGCAGCGTATGTCACGCTTTTCCTCTAGGGTCCTCCAGGAGAGGAAAAATAAATTAATTCTTAAAGGGTTGATTAAACCTTCTTTTGAAGAAGCCTTGTCTTCGCTCCGACTCCTGCCAAAAGAAAGGGCTTGGCTCCGACCAGTCCGTCGGATCCGACTGCCAAGAGACCTAGGCAGGCCTCTCCTTCGGCTCCAAAGACTTGAGCCGAGGTCGGCTGATCTGCCTCGATGCCTCCAGTATCGACTCCTTGGCTTCGGAGCCGATGGCTGGGGCATCGAGGCGGGTCACCGTCGGCTCCACTGCTCTCGGGCCGACAAGGGTCGCCGCTCAGACACTTCCTCCTCGGCGAAGTCTACCTCGGCACCGATGGAATCTGGTGTGTCACGTTTCCTCGGCGCCGATTCTCATCGAGTCGCCTCGAGCCGGTCCCCTAGTCCCTTGGGGCCGAGGAGAGGTCTTCTCGAACCCGTTCTGTTTCCTCTCGGTCTTGAGAATGTCGGATTCTGATATAGACAGGGTGCTCCAAAGACTTTCCAGTCCCCAGTCTTCCAAAATTTGTTTCGGCTCCGACCCAGTTGGCTTCGAGCCGATGGCCATGACCCACCCCATTGCTATTCCTCCTCCGACTGCTTGGCTCCGTCGGAGCAGGTGCTTCGAGCCGGTGGAGATCTCAGGGTCGGCTCGACCCTTACTCCAACCCGGGCCTCGGGTCCGAGTTTGGTGTGGACTTCTTCGGCTGGACCCGAGGGTGATGTTTGGGACCGATGCTTTCGGTTCGAGCCTCCTCTCGGTGCTTCGCTGCGGGACTTCCGTCTACTATCATGGCCCGGAGACTGGGCGCTCCCAGGATTCTGGAGGTCCGGCTTTCAGAGCCATGAGGAGTGCCTTGGCCAAATCCTCTTCGGCCATCTCTCCGGTTTTACCAGCACCTTCCCTGGGCGTGGAGACTGGGTCTTTGGCAGTTCCCTGTCCGTAGCCAGCGGAGCCCCGAGGCCTGAGGTTACCCCAGTGGGGTTCCCCTCTTCCTGAGGGTTCTTGAGTCATCTCCAGAGGAACCCCCAAGGAAGAGATCGTGCAAGAGGAAGCACGTGGACTCCCCCGAGTCTATCACATCGGACACGGATATGGATGATGCAGAGGGGTCCCCTAAGTCGTCCTCGGATGATATCTCCTTTGCAGACATCTTAGAGATCCTCAAACAACGAGGCGGCTGGATGTCCAAACCCCCCTCTGCGGACGAATCAGTGCTCCTCAAGGCCTTTGGGGCTCAGCCCTCCGCCTCCTGGGTATCTCCGCCCTTCGACGAGCTTCTGGATTTAGTTTGTCGAAGGGCGTAGAACACCGGATACTGTGGAACCAGTCCCTTCTCGTCCAAATAAATTCTTATCTGCTCCCCCTGAGAAGGAGTTCCTTACTAAAGGCGTGGCTGTAGATGCCATGGTGGTGGCATCTGCTACACAACAGGACGTGGCAGAGGCTTCAACGTCCATCCATCCTCCTAATAAGGAGTCTAGGAGTATGGATAGATGCAGGAAGCGCACCCTGACTTCAGCGAAATTTACATTAAGGTCTCTGAATTATTTGGCACATTTTACCAGGCTTCAGAGGGATCTGGTCAAGGAGTTGTCAGACTCCTCTCGGGTAACCTACCTGAGCAGCTAGCCCAGTCCGTTACCTCTCAGTTGACTATCCTTACGTCAATTGCTAACTCGTCCATGAGGCTCATATCCTATGTGGCCGAAGGCGGGTAAGCGGCAGGCACAGGCGTGGCTCTCGTGAACAGGCCTGGCTCCGCTTGTGTCAGTTCTTGGAGGCCTTCAAGTCTTCCTTCGCCGGCGCTCCCTTTGATGGGTCCTCATTGTTTGGACCCAAGGTGAAAGACACCCTTACCGCTGTGAGCAAGAGGAAACGTTATCTGCCGTAGGGGCCCGTTATTCCACTCCCTTTCGGCCTTACCCCAAGGCCAAGGAGGGAAAATGTGGTTCGAAAATCTGCAAGTTTTCTCCCAACAGCAGGAAGATTCCGTCCAGAGGCAGAGGCGGGAAATTTTTCAGGGAGGCCGTCCCAGAGGCGGCAGAGGGCCCCGCAATTCTGGAGACCCGAGTCCTTTCGTGGCTCTTCAGCCTCCCACACGACATGAGGGATTGCCCGGCTGTGCTGCTCGAGCCAGTCGGGTGTCGTTCGCCAAGCACCTAAAAGCCTGGGAGTCAATCACTCAGGACAGATGGGTGCTTCGGATAATTGCCGGAGGTTACATCATCCCATTCAATTGCTCACCCCTCCGTCCAAGAGAATACCGGACCCACCACCCAGTCAAAGGGAAATAGCAGCCGCAGAAGCTTCAAAGCTGCTACAAAAGGAGTCATCCAACTGGTCCCCACAGACCAAATCGGATCAGGAATTTACTCAAGGTTCTTTTAGTGCCAAAAGACAGGGGACCTGAGACCAATATTGGATCTCAGCAGACTGAACCTATCCGTCTGAAATCCAAATTCCGAATGGTCACGTTGCAATCCATTCTCCCGTTGTTGGAGAAGGATGTTTGGATGTGCTCCATAGACCTCAAGGACGCCTATTATCACATACCGATACATCAGGCGTCCAGAAGGTATCTGCGCTTCAGCCTGGGAGCCAGTCATTACCAATTTTGTGCTCTGCCCTTTGGTCTCACCACAGCCCCCAGGGTGTTCACCAAGTGTTTGGCAGTAGTGACGGCTCACCTGAGGAGCCTTGGATTCCAAGTGTTTCCCTATCTCGACGACTGGCTCCTGACTGCCACCACCAGGCATCTACTTATGGACAACCTCAAAGCCACCATCTCCTGGGTGTTTCCCTGGGATTACATTCAATTGGTCAAAGTCTGTCTTGCTGCCCTCTCAGCGCATAAAGTTTATAGGAGCAGAGATAGACTCAAGATTGATGCGTGTCTTTCTTCCTGCCGAAAGGATCCGAACCTTACAGGGCCAAGTTCAAGCTCTGATCTCGAGATCCAAAGCCCCAGCCAGGATGGTCCTACAGGTTCTAGGCTCAATGTCGGCCCACGGTACTTTTAGTGCCTCCAGCAAGGTTACACATGAGGATTCTTCAGTGGCTCTTATCAACTCAATGGTCCTTTCAAGATCTCTCCCTCAATCATCACATCATGATTACGGAAACATGCAAAGGGACCTGCGCTGGTGGCTTCAGACATCCAACTTGGATCAGGGAAAACCCTTTGTTCTCCCCCCTCCAGTGGTTACCCTGGCGACAGATGCCTCCCAGATAGGGTGGGGGGGGCATTGTCTGGGCAGGCTAGTTCAGGGCTCCTGGCTTCCGGACGAAGCTCTTCTCCACATCAACGTGTTGGAGATGAGGGCTGTACTTCTGTCCCTACAGGCCTTACACAAGTTCCTTCCTCAGGGCATCATCGCCATCCACACAGACAACATGTCGGTGGTTTGGTATCTGAACAAACAAGGAGGGACCAGATCGTATCCCCTTTGCAGAGAGGCCATGAGAGTGTGGGAATGGGCTGTAGCTACCAACCGCTTCTTGGTAGCTACCCACATCCCGGGAAAGTCAAATGTATTGGCGGACAAATTAAGCAGGACAATTCTCTCTCCTCACGAATGGTCTCTAAACCGCACAGTAGCAGCCCAGGTTTTCAAGAGATGGGGGCCGTGCTGCGACCTATTTGCGACTCCACAAAACACCAAGTGCCAAAGGTTCTTCTCCTTGATTCCACATCAGGAAGTACCGGCCATGGATGCTCTAGCACAACCCTGGCCAACAGGGTTGCTTTATGCTTTTCCTCCAATTCCACTCCTTCCCAAAGTCATTCAAAGAGCTTCTCAGCTAAGGTCTTCAATGATTCTGATTGCCCCATACTGGCCTCGTCAGATATGGTTTCCTTACCTGAAAAAGCATGCAGTGGACGATCCGTGGACCTTAGACCTGATCCCGGATTTGCTAATCCATCAGTCGGGACATTGGCATCAGTCCCTTCAATCTCTGAAATTGACAGCTTGGCTCCTCCACTTCCGACCTTAGTTAGAAGACACACACTAGACCGGAAGTTGTTCACATTTTGTCTTCGCCCACAAACCCACCACTAACAAATTGTACCTCAGTAAGTGGAAGAGGTTTGCTATCTGGGCTCAACTCAAGGGCTTAGACCCTATCACTGCTCCGGTCCCAGAGGTTTTGAAATTCTTAACATCCCTATTTAATCAGGGATCTTCTGTCTCAACTATTAAAGTTCAACTAGCTGCTATCTCTAAATTCCATGAATCCACGGATCCTCCTTTGATGAGCAGCAGGCTATGCAAAACATTCATTAAAGGTGCGAGTCTGTTAAGACCACCAGTCTTTCATCCTGCACCTCCGTGGGATCTTGATTTAGTGCTTCGCGCATTAACATCCCCCCCTTTTGAACCGGCTGCTACATGCAATTAAAATATCTGTCATGGAAAGCGGCATTCTTAGTGGCTATTACTTGCAAGAAGAGTCTCAGAGCTTCAAGCCCTGTCTATTAAACCACCATATCTGATTTTCCACAAAGATAGAGTATCTCTTAGGCCTAATCCATCCTTTGTCCCGAAGGTCTGCTCTAGTTTCTGTCTTCAACAATCTCTAGAACTACCAGTTTTCTTTCCAAATTTCTCCAATGAAGCAGAATACACTCTCCATAAATTGGATGTTCACAGGCAATTACGCTTCTATTTAGACAGGACTCAGCAACTTCGTAAGTCAGACCAGTTGTTTGTGTCCTTCTCAGATAATAAATTGGGCCAAACCATCACAAAAGCTACAATCTCAAAATGGATCAGAGATTGCATAACTCAGGCCTATTCTTCTTCAAATAAGCAACTTGCATCATCTATCAAAGCTCATTCTACCAGAGCTATGGCTACTTCTATAGCTTTTCATTCCAAGCTCGCTATTTCGAAATTTGTGCTGCTACTTGGTCCAACCCGCACACTTTCATTTCCCACTACAAATTGGATGTGGCATCTAAAGGGCGAGCTTCATTTGGTTCCACGGTACTCAGGAGTGTTTTCCAGTGAGCCACCCAGGATTCAGGTGCTAGGGGGCTGTCCCATCATTAATCAGAATGTGATGCAGCAGATAGGATCACATAACATCAAGAGTTCTTAGTTATGTACTCACCTTCTTGTGATGTTTGGATGTCCTCCTGCCACTGAATCAATCTCCCTGATCCCCTGCCTTGCAGATCAGGAAAAGATAGACATTTTTTTTTTTTTTTTCAAAGTGAATTTGAAAACATAATGTTTGTAGACCATACTCTCCAGTTTGAAGGCAAGATTATAGTTATAGTACGGTAGGTTGTGGTGGTATATTATTTCAAGGGGTTTGGGATATTTGATACTTTTAGTGAAATCCAGAAATCACTAATTTGATTTGTGAGAGGAGGTCAGGTGGTAGTGAGAGTGTTGAGGTTTGAGTTGTTTTTGTATCTTTGTTAATCTGGCTGGATGTTATATAAGCATATGCATCAGCATGTATACAAACTAGATCTGGGAGATAGAAAAGGACTGATGGTGGTGCATCCTGGGATATCCTAGAAAACAGCCTCTGCCAATTAGAGAATTCAGTTTTAGCTGCAAATGATCTCATTGACAGGTAGTCGTTGAACCAGGGGTAGCTTGTGGGCTAGCATGTATATAGATCAAGTGAGGGTAGTAGAAAATCATCAACAAGACGAAATGAGTGAGTTAGGTCAATAAAGAGAGCACAGGTGAAATCCTTTGTCCAAGTTCAGTTCGATGATTAATGCTTTGCTTATAAGGATCTCATACTTACTTTAGACCACCACACTCAAAAACAAACTAGTAAAGAAAAAAAAAAAAAAAAAAGCTCTTGTTGAGAGTATGAAAATAAATACTACTAAAAAAAAAAAATAACTACAAATCATTCTTTAACTATGTCAGGAAGTTCAGAACTAACACTCAGTAATATTCAAAGCTAGTCTACTGCAATACTGCACACCCTGTCCCAAAGGAAGTAGCTAATATCCTAGTTGAAAATGTTAGTGCAAATGTTATTCCTCCCTTAGTTATAGCTAATCCATGGATTTCACAGTTCCAGCCTCCCACCTATAATTACCGTGGAACAAGTTCTCTCAGCTCTCTCAAAAGCTAAGAATACCTCATCCACAGGTTCTGATAATAAACCAGGTTGCCTGATTATCAGTGCCATTAATGGCAAATCTGAACACCTAGTTAACCTCTTTAATCTAAGCCTGAAGTCTGGAAAACAGCCTTTGTAATGCCATTACACAAGGGTGGCCCAACCATGGACCCTGGTAACTGTAGATGTATTAGTCTCACTTGCGTAATATGGAACGTTATAGAGCATATTGTCTCAGACCTCATTAATTTGGTAATTGAAAATCCCTAAACCCTGGACCATCATTAATTCATCTTTATCAGTGGAAAGTCCCATTTCTTTAATCTCATTCGTTTTTGGTTAGCAGTTATGTAGTACATGCAGAATATTTGGACCTGATCAAGGTTTTGACACCGTTCCCCATGCAGGCATTATTGTTAACTTGAAAATCTGAATATAAATCCTTATGCTGTGCAGGGGAAAGCTAATAGGTTGTCTGAAAGAACCCACTCACAGGTGCCTCATCTAAAAGCAAAAAAAAAAAAAAAATTACCAGTTAGCATTTATTTCTCAGACCTTCAGGCCAACATTTGTGGATTACTACTGTCTGAGTTTGTAGACATTTATAAATTGGGTTTTGTTATTCAATCCTCTACTGATTCACAACTGCTCCAACATGGGTTAGAACATTTTAACAACTGCTGCAAGAACAATGGTCTCAAATTAAATGTGGAAAAATGTAGTGTAATTCAGTTTGCTAAACAAAACTTTTTCACATACCATATAGGTGACACACCGTTCTGATCAGACAGTTTTGTAAGGGATATAGACACTGTGGTTGATGCTCCCTTATCATTTGACCATCATGTATCCATAGTAGTTCAGAAAGCCCATCTGGCTTATCTCCACTAGATGCAGAGAAGTCTTAATTCCCCTTTACTCATATCTCATCAGACCAGTTATTGAATATAATACACCTTTTTTGCATGCATTTGTCTAAACATATTACTAGCTTGACAGGTCTCAGTGGTTCATAATTAAAAGGGTCAGTGGCTTGAAAAGCCATAGTTGTCAGGAAAGACTGGCAGCCCTCTGTTTGTACTCATTCTCTTATAGACTTCTCCACTGCTATCTGTGTCCAGCCTTTGAAACCATAAAAGATCCAACCCTCTTTAACCTTCCCTTCCTCCACAAACAAATAATACCTCAAATACCCAGTTAAAGGGACTGTAATTGGTCATTGATCAGTATTACTCCCTGGTAAACAAATATAAATAAGTAAATAAATAAGGAACTGAATCTTCATCAATGGATAAATATGACATGTTGGTGTGATAGATTCATATCCTAATGTTTCCCTCAAATCTTGAACAAACATCCATTATATGTTAAGCAGGCTAGCACCCTTGTTTCCTTCAAGATAAACCTAGATAATTGGGTGGGCAGTTTCAAATTGTCTCCCTTTCTATCTTGTCTTGCCCTCCTTGAGGTTGGGGAGGAATGTTTGAAAAGAGGGTTTTGCCTAGGCTAGCAATGCTCTGCAGACTGATTGCCTTGCACTTACCTATGATCCTAAGGATTTCATATGTGAGTGACAAGAGACCTGTCAGCCTCAGATACACATTGCTTTTGTGAGAGGAGATGATGCTGTTTTAGGTAGGTAGGTAGGTAGTGATTTGGTTGTAAATTATTTTCTCTAGGGTTGTTCCAAGAGTTGGGAGAATTGAGACTTGGTAAAAGTTTGATGGTTTTGTGACACTTGGTCGTTGTGGGGTTGATCTGACTAGTGCAGATTTCTATATGTTCAACATGAAGTTATACATGAGTTAAACGTTGTAGATCTGGTGCACTACATAGTCTATGTATTCTCTGCAGTGGGAAATCAACCATGGAGCTAGTGTATCTATGCCTAGAGGGGCATCTGTGCAAATTCACTCTAGCTTGTTTTGAATTTCTCTGGAGGTAATGTAATTGAAGTAGAAGGTGGAAGATAAGATGGTTGGGAGGGTGGCCTAATGGTTAAGGTGTTTGCCTTACAAACACAAGGTGCAGGGTTTGAGTCTCACAAGGGATAATTGGCTAGGCTTAAAATGGCTCGCAAGAGCAGTTAGCTTAGTACTAATCTATGAACCTATGAACCTATGGAGTTTGGTTTGTCTCGGGGGCGACAGAGTATAGTTGGAAAGTACTAAATTCATGGTGGAAGTCAGATACAAAGAGGTGTCCCATAGTGCACTGAATGTGGTTTAGGGTAGAGTTTTGATTTGGAGGTTTGTGGCCAGTTAGAAGACTAACTGATTGCCAAAAATGCTTGTGAGAACTCTGCAGGGACAGTTGTTTGACTGTAAAAGTTTGGTTTTGTGCCTTAGCATGGCTTGCTTAGCCAGGCTATGAACGGTGGTGTACTGAGAGTGACTGGCTGAGGAAGCGACAGTCTTCTGTTTTTTATGTCATGCTTCGTCATACAGTTTTAGCATGTGTTTAGGTTCTTTGGGGAAACAATATTTTGACTTGAGACTTACAGAGTCTGGTAATCACAGGAAAGAATTTATTTTGAAGCAACTGTAGTATGGCGGTGAAATTTTTGGCAGCAAGATTTTGGTTTGGGTGGAGAGAATGTTGCCCAAGCCTAATGATGTGAGGTGTGTTTTAAGTTTCATGATATTTTATTAAGATTTGGATCTGAAGCAGAGGAGGAGTGGATTGGGGAATTTGATAGTGAGGGTCTGCATGTTGAAATTAATTGAACAGTAATCAGTGAAGGTTGGTGGTAGTATCCTGATGTTCAAGTTTTTAGTGGGCTTGTTAGTTATTAGGAGGCGAAAAAGCAAGTGTTGGTCTGACTGGGTATTTGGCAATGTGCGTTCTGTAATTAGTTGCCTGAGATTAAGATTTGCAAGAAATTCTGAGGTATTATTGTTATTAAGACCAAGAAAATTAAGCTTGCAAATTAACAGTGCACATAATGAGTGTGTTTTGTGTTTGTTAATGTTTGAGAGAATGTTTTGAATGAGGTAGTGGAACTTTTTTGAAGAATGATGATGGTAGAATACAAGCTACAGCAATGAACAGTGGATTGCTGTTGATAAGGGGAATTTTTATCAGTAAACTGTTAGGCTCAGTGTCAGAGATGGCATTAGACTAAGCAATGGTGGAAGTGTTCAGGTGGTGTTTAAATAGCATTTAAGTTCCTCTACCTGTTCTGTCTCCTGCTTTGGGATCAAAGATGCATTTATAGTTTGGGAAGAAGTGATGGGTGCTTGGGTGATCCTGTATGACCAGGATTCAGTGATGACTAGCATGTCTAGATAGTGTGTCTCAAGAAAACAGCTGATTTGGTTCAGCTTGTTCTTGATGCTTTTTATGTTAGCTAAGGTGTATGAGATGAAGTGTCAGTGTACACTGTGTAATAAAAGAAGAACAAGCTTCAAAGAGCTAGGTGAGGAGAACATCAGTCCAAGAATTTGCTCTGTCACTGTTTTTTTAAGCATTTCTTTCTTTTAAGTGAAAGATGTTATATGAGTAAATGCAGTGTCTGATGTGGAATGTTTCAGTCTCTATTGCAAATGATCCCATTAGTGCTTACAACTACCTCTGAGACAGACTTAAGCATAGTATTTTTCTCTTACCATCATAATGCCCTTTTCCTCTCCCTGCTGATCCAGATTTAAAAAAAAATGCTCCAGATTTTGCTTAAGGTTACATCTAGACTTACAAATTCTAGTGTTCCTGCTCATTCTCTGCACACCAACCTCAAAGAAATAAGAGCACTAGGTCTAGCTTAAGGGTAATAAAACTGAATGTGAATCAAGGGGCACTTCAAATGAACAGAGACAATTCAAAAAGGATCACCCTTTTCCCTAGAGTCCACTACATAGAATTAAAGTCAATGGTATTTCATCCAGGTAGATGGGTTATTGACACTGCAGTGCACTGTAAGGGTGGTACTGCACTCCTCAGTGTGTTGTCCTTTGGATGACTTATTAACCCGAGGTCCAACTGCTTGACTCAGTTGTAGTTCAGGTAGATGTAAAAGATCCTCTGGCACCTATTGAAAAGAGTAGAGGCCCTTTTCTATATACAAAAATAACTCTTATTTACAAAATATTTACATATTTACAAATATTTACATATGTACAAATATATAAATATACAAATCTATTTACACATATTCATAATTTCCTTTACAATCACTCAAAATGTTCATCCCTATTAGATCCCAACGCCTTTTACCACAACTGCCTTCATTATAACCCATATAACATAAAATAGTATTTTATCTATTCTTTTAACATATTCTTTACTTCTATTCTTATAATATCCATATTTAGTCATAGCTATGTTTATTTTAGCCACTTCATTTATAATTTCAAAAAATCTTTTTTACATAGTTTTCCCCATAACTATTTTTACTCTTTTACATTTCAAATACACATGTTCTATACTTTCTTCTTCTTCACAATTACCACTTTTCTTTTTACATGACATATTTCCTTTTAATTACCAGTTTCCACAAAAAATCTAGACATTCTACTTTCTGATTCCACCATTTGCTTCTTTTTTAATAGCTTTATTTTTTTCATCAGTTAGATTTTTCAATTGTTTTACATAGTAATGTTTTATCATTATATTCTTATATCATACTTTATTATCTTTTTCTATATTACTAATTTTTATTTCCACAAAAAATATTTTTTCTTGGCAACATTTTATTTCTTCATTTTTATAATCTTTTTCGCTTTTAGTCTTTTTTACCATACCCCCAAATTTATCATATTTATTTACAACTAATCTCTCATCTTTTGCATGTATCCACTTTAACACATTGTACAAATTTAACGAATCAGTGTATACCACTGGATTAATCAACCCTAAACTTCCTTCTCCTTTAATTACATGCAAAACTCCTCTTTTTACTAGGTTTAATCTAGAACCCCATATAAATGAAAAAATATCTAAAATAATTCCTTTTCAAATACTGTTGACAACATAAATAACTTGATAAGTATGCGGATTTCCCATCAGTCCTGAATTTATAAAATACGTCTTTTTCTGAATGATAATTTATAAGTTCCCAAGAAAAGAGATATTTGCTTTATTTCTTCTATTGTTTTTCCCATTGAAGTCTACTTATATCTTTATCCCCAAATTTTATACCTAACACAGAAATGTTATTCATTGTATGCTATAAACCCCTGATCTTTACTACATCAGCTAAACCTTTACTTTTCTCATTATTTAAAGCCATCCCTATCATCTATGGGCACACATTTGTGCAAATTATTACTTCTTTAATCAAAATTTAATTTTTTGTATTTGTATTTTTACAAACTGTGGAGCTTTTCTCCCTGGGCCTCTGCTGAAAATGGACATTTATCCAGTCAGATTCTCCTGGTCAGCAAATGTAAAATAAAATAAAATAAATAAAAATAAAATAAATATTATAATGTCATATGCATATGTTAACAGAACTGGAATTCTTAACCCTTCAGGTGTTATATAGCCTGCCTCTTCATTTTGTAATTTCACATACTATAATACTCATAACTAATGCAAAGAGTATACATCTCATTGGACATCCCTGTCTTATACCACTCTTCATATGTACCTATTGGCTTAACCAGCCATTTACAAGTATTTTTACTTTATTATTACTATATGCAGACATACATAATTTCATAACTGTTTCACTTATATTATATTCTTTTATTATTACCTATAAGATTTAATGTCTAATTGCATCAAATGCCTTATTAATATCTCCTATCATGATTTTTGCTTCTTCTTTTCTGTTCATAATATCCACAGTTTCCCTATCATTAATAATTCTTGACAAGCCTTCCCCTTTATACTATATATATTATCTTTCATAATATTTTCCAGTTTACACACACTGAAAAACAAGCAAAAAACTGTTGAATAAAGGTGAAAAGGAAACTATAAGAGCTGGCAAGTCCACACAAAACAACCAATTTATTGTAAGCACTTTCGGCAAGGTGCTTACCTCACCTTCTTCAGACAAACACAAGCAAACCAATTAAGCAACCTTTTAAAAGCAAGATAAATAAATTGATTAATTGTCCTAAACTTAATTAGTTATTTAAAGGTATACAAAACCATCACAAATAAAACGTCTAACTTACTAGAAACATACATTATTACTAAAAGAGTAATAATACTAGAAACTTAAAATATTGAAGTATAAAAATATAAAAATATAAAAATATTCTCACGAAGCATCAGTAAAGTAAATCCACGTGAAAAACCTGCATTATACAAGCAAAAAATAGTATGTACACAATATAATACTATTTGAAAATAGTAAACTATGTAACTGCCCTAATATTACAAAACATTCAACCGGAACAAATTCATTGGACAACGATCATTAAAAACAATATTAAAAAACCGGCAGTTAGTATTCAAATTCTAAAATCGTCAATGCATAACTATGCCAAACAATAACCTATTTACATATGGGCTTTCATCTTTTGAGGGCAAGCAATTTCAAAATACATCTTGTAGATATATTCTCATTCAATCCTGGGTAAAGATGGGCCCTTGTCCTTATCTGCCACATTAGTTCGTCTATTTCCAATTGTATTTGCCAAGGTCCCCCCCTGATATCCTGAGGTCTGTGTTGCAAGATGGCAAACTTAAAATCATGTCCAGGGTGATCTAAACAGTGTTTAGCCAATGCATTATTAGTATCCTTTTTACATATGGCATAACAATGTTCATATACACGTTGTTTAAGTTTTCTTTCAGTCTTACCTATATAATAGGCTTTGCATTGGGAACATAATGCCACATAAGTGACACTTTTAGTGTCACAACTGTATCTACAATTAATTTTGTAAATTTTGTCATTTATACATAATTGGTTACTAACCTTAATATATTTACATTAAGAACAGGCCCCACATTTAAACATACCTGTGGGCCTATTCATCTGTGGTCTTCATTTGGCCTCCAAAATGGCTTTTAAATTACGCCCCCTCCTAAAAGTAATCTTAGGCCATGTACCAAGGGATTTCAAAAGCGTTTCATCACCATTAATGATGTCCCAATTTTTATTAAAAATGTCTCTAATAAGATGGTGATCAAGTGAAAAAGTACATTAAAAAACTAGTTTGGTACTTACTAGGGGGCTGGCTATCAGGAACCCCTCCTTGATCTATAAGGCTACCTTGATCGAAGTGAACCTCCATGTAGGTCGTTCCTTCCTTATTAAGTATAGGTACAAAGTGTCCTATATTTCATTTGAACACGACTTCCTTTTGAATGTTAATGACCATGTAGCCTGGGTATCCCCTACTCAAAATCATATTCTTAAGATTTTCGCATTCAGACTCGAAGTCTAAATTGTCAGAAATCATTCTAGCCACCCTTACCATTTGGCCTTTGACAACAGCCTTCTTTTGATGGTAAGGATGGTTGCTGGAAAAATGTAAGAATACATTTGAGTAGGTGGGTTTCCTGTAAATTAAGCTTTTATACCTCCCATTAGTTTTGTCGTTGATTAACAAAATATCTAAACAGTTAATTAAACCTTCACTTGTCTCATAGGTGAACTCCAAAAAATTAGTAGTTTGTGTAATGTCTTTAATAAAATCTGGTATCAACGAAGTATCACCTTTCCAAATACAAAACATATCATCCTGGTACCTAGTGTACCAGGAGACATTGTTTTGAAACATAGTATTAGTAAATGAAAAATTGTTCTCCCATTGTGCCATAATGGAATTTGCAAAACTGCCGCCACAGGGAGACCCCATGGCGACCCCTGTTTTTTGCAAATACGTTTGCCCCTCAAAGACCATGAAGTTGTTAGTCAGGACAATTTCAAGTAATGTTTCAATCAAATAGATAGTATTATCATTTGATTTCTTGTTGAGTAAAAAATCCCTTATCCACTCCAAACCAATCTTTTGTGGAATAACGGTATAAAGGTCCTTGATATCGATTGTCAAGAAACAAGTATTTTGTTGGTATTCTAAATTATTGATGCTGTCCAAAAAGCCCCATGAGTCCTTACATATTTGGGGCTCACTTTCTACTAAGGGTTTAAGAATACTATCTATATATTTGGCACAGCCATAAGTTATAGACCCACGGCCATCTACAATGGGTCTAAAGGGAGGATTGTTAATGGTTTTATGGATTTTTGGTGAGCCAAATAAGCCTGGTGTTCTGGGCGCTAACATGGATAAGTACTGGTGCAGGTCTAAATCTATGTACCCTTCTAAAAATAAGTCGTTTAGCATAGACCTAATCTTTTTATATGCTAAATTGACTTCATTAAGGCTAACTTGGGTATAAGCAATGGTGTTAAGAAGTTTACTCATACTTTCCACGTACACACAATGGTCCATGAACACCAGACCTCCCTCCTTATCAGGCTTCATAACCCTTATATTACAATCATTCAATAATTTTAGAAAGTCTTGTTCAGAATGGGTGATGTTATGGGAATTCCATTGTTGTTTCCTCCTATCATTGATTGCCCTGAGATCCATCTCACACATCTCTTCGAAGATGTTCAAACTTGGATGTAAAGGAGGGTTAAACAAGCTGGAGACTCTAATCGAGTTCACCATACTAGAATCTTCACCAAAAAGTAAATTAAGGTTTAACTTTCGAACAAAAAGTTTCAAATCATCAACCGTCTTAACTATGTCCATGTTCTTTCCTGGAACAAAAGTTAAACCTTTAGATAGAAAGTCCACCATCTCTTGCTTGACATCAATAATAGTATAATTATAGATCGTAAAATCGCCCCCTGAACTTATATGGATACGTGGTACAATGCCAAAGTCAGAAACTAGTGCTATCTCCTTCTCTGCCTTCTTCTGTTTCTCATTTGTGTTTGATTCCAATTGGATTGACGGCTGCTTTGATGAACATTCTGGTTTCTGTGAAAACCCTGCTGTTCATGTCCGTCATTGTTGTCAACATTGTTGTTGGCGTTTTTGTTGAAACGCCTATTTTGATTATTTCTACCATTAGTATCATTAACATCATTAGCTCTGTTGTTGTGATTACTATTATTATTATTGATGTTATTATTTATGAGCCTCTCACTTCACCTTAAAGGCTGAACGTCTTCATTTACATTAGAAGAATGATGTGTAGGAGAATCTTGTAAAAATTCATTAACATTGTCACTGTTGGCATTATGAGTCACTGTGTTAGAAATTGGAACAGAAAATGCAACACGTGGAGGCTTGGGATAGGCCTTATTGTTGGAATAGTCATTTAAGTCTCTTGCCAATTTTTTCTTTTTGATAACTAAAAGTTTATCCATTGTTGCCTCAATGCTTGAAAAAATCCTACAATATTCGTATTTGTACCTGGGAAAATCTTTGTGGATTTTAATAGTATACTCGAGACCAACTAAATCAGTTTTCATATTATTAATATCATTATTGTAGAAATTAATAAGAGATTTCAAAAATTCCATCCTTGCCGATCAAAAAGTTCGATCAGCTCTTGGTGAAAAGTAGAATTGTCCACCAAACCTGCCGGGTAGCGCCACTGACGCAAACCCTTCGGTATGACTTTTTTCTTGATGCATTCTTCCAAATATGCAACCTCAAGTTGCAACTTCCTACATTTGTATAATTTATTATCAAAGTCATTAATTAGAGTAGAAAGAATTATTTCACCTTGTTCCTGCATGGCATCAGATTGACTGTTATTAACATTAAATGTAGTACCGAAAGAAATATTGTTGTTTAAAAAAGAAGTCATAGAAGGAATCAATTCTTCTTGGTTGGCTACTTGGTTGTCATTAGCCACTACCATATTAAAATTAAGAATAGAAACATTACCAGTTCCTGTGCCCATACTATAGCTGTTATTCTCCTCCCTGGGCCCGGGATTGCTCGAGCTGTTACCAATAGCTTCACCAGGTTCCAAATCATTAGAATGATTACTGCTTGCAATGGGACGGTTGCTGCTTACATTGTTGGATTCAGCTTCCAAAACCTGAGCTTCGTGAGTAAAATCCAAATGAGAAGCTTCAACTTTCTGTGTTAGAGCTTCCACTCGCCCTAAAAGAACTTGTACAAGAGCAGTCAAATTTCCAATGTCATTATCGTGGTTCCCACTAGAAGATCCTTCTAGGGAAAACAGATTGGGAGAAGCCGCTCCGGTTCTGCTCACCTTTCTAATACAAATGACACACACTGAAAAACGAACAAAAAACTGTTGAATAAAGGTGAAAAGGAAACTATAAGAGCCAGCAAGTCCACAAAAAACAACCAATTTATTGTAAGCGCTTTCGGTAAGGTGCTTACCTCGCCTTCTTCAGACAAACACAAGCAAACCAATTAAGCACCTTTTAAAAGCAAGATTTTTTAAATATTGTTTTTAATGATCGTTGTCCAATGAATTTGGTCCGGTTGAATGTTTTGTAATATTAGGGCAGTTACATAGTTTACTATTTTCAAATAGTATTGTATTGTGTACATACTATTTTTTGCTTGTATAATGCAGTCTTTTCACGTGGATTTACTTTAATGATGCTTTGTGAGAATATTTTTATATTTTTATACTTCAATATTTTAAGTTTCTAGTATTATTACTTTTGTAGTAATAATGTATGTTTCTAGTAAGTTAGACGTTTTATTTGTGATGGTTTTGTATACCTTTAAATAACTAATTAAGTTTAGGACAATTAATCAATTTATTTATCTTACTATTTTCCAGTTTAGTTTTAAATCTCTTTTGTATTATTTTCATAAAGATCTTATAATCATTATTATTCAATACTATTGGTCTCTAGTTTTTTTAATTCTCATATATTTCCTTCTTCTGCATAAATTTGAATATTCCACTGCATAATTATTTATAAATAAAATCCTTCATTAAAGCACTCATTCAAAATCTTTAAAAAAATGTTTTGCCAGTCCCCTAAATTTTTATACATTTCATACCCTATTCCATCTAAGCCTGCAGCCAAAAATATATTTCCTTGTCCTAGTACTTCATCTAGTTCATTTAAATACATTTCTTTTTCAAATTCTTTATTCTCCTTTTCTGTTAACTTTTTTACTTTCCATGTTTTTTTCTTTGCCTTGTTTTTTCTTTAAAATTTATTGCAAATGTACTACACTATTCATAATCTTTTTCTAAGTGTTTTCTATTTCTCTTTTTAATTTTTATTTCTCTCATTACACTACCATCTTCCTTTACTAGTCTGATTAAGTAACTCAACACTTCTTCTCTTTTTCCTTGTAAAAATATCCTTGCATCTATAACAATTCTGGTATTTTGTATTGATTTCTTTCATATAATTATTTTTCTTTGTCAAAGTTCTGTCATGTTCCAAATCTTCAAAAGGATCATTGTGTTCTTTTATATTTTCTTTCTCTACTTTTCTCATATCATATCACCACTGTAAAAAACATTTTTATATTTTTCTTAAATATCACCATTGAAACCATTTTTATAAATTGTTCTCATAGTAATATGATCTTTCCATACCTGTATTACTAATATCTTTCTTTCTTCATTCCATGCTTTCACAATTATCCTTTTTATTCCTTTGCCTATTTTTATATATTCCTTGTTTTCTTTTATCTCTAGTCATATTGCAAGATGATCAGAAAATCCTGCTTCAACTACCTCTACTTCTCCTATAACTAAACTTCTGATATTATAAAATAATCTATTTCCATTGTATATATACCCCTTTTGTTAGTGTGTGAATTTTTGTCCCAAAGTTTTAACTTACCACATAACTTCTAACATTTTTTTTATATAATTTCCTTTCTTTTTATGCTTGCCTCTTAAATCACAAAGTCTCCTATTATTATAATATTCATATTTATCACTATATAGTCTAAACATCTGATGAAATAAGCTTCCTTTTCTTTACAGTTAGTATAAGCATATAATGTTATAATTCTATATACTTGTTCTTTCCATTTTAAATCTACAGTGGTTAAGCTTCCCATTTTTGCTAAAGTTGCATCTGATATTTTTACTGTATCTCTGCAGAATATGGCTATTTCAGAACATCTCTCATTTCCCAAATTCCAGATTATCTTTCCTCCTCATAGTTCCTCTGTTTGTAATCTTTCTTCATTTGTTAAAAATCTTGTGTCTTCTAATATAATTACATCTACATCACATGTATTACACAACTGCAAAATTCCTATTCTTCTTACTATATTCTTAATATTATTCTCATTTACAGAAAGCACTCTAATTTTTTCATTTACCCTTTTCCTTAGATTTATGGTATCATAAATTCATAATTACTAAGCTAGCTTTCTTAATAGGCCATTCTAAACCTAACCAGGATGGCACAGTGGTGCAGCAGTAGCACTGTTGCCTCAAAGCAAGAGGTTCTCTGGTTCAATTCTTGGCTGGGGTGCCTTCTGTGTGGAGTCTTCATGTCCTCCCTGCATTTGTGTGGGTTTCCACCCATGTTTCAAAGATGTGCATCTGTAGTGTTTCTCTCTGGGCTTCTGCTGAAAATTGGCTCCATTCCAAGTCGGACTTTCCCAGTAAACAAATGTTAAATAAATAAATAAATAAATAAATAAATAATAAATAAACAACCAATTTCCTTCCCAAAAAAGAGAATCAAACAGTGTACTTTGTGTGTTTTTGCTTGTATAATGCAGGCTTAACACCTTAACCAGTATAGCAAGCCCCAATCTTTAGCTGTGTATATTCTTTTTTATCCATTTTCTTTCTTTTTTTTGTACTTATTCCTTTAAATTTTCTTTTTCTGTCTTTTTTCCTTTACCAATATAATTCTTCTTTTTCCTTTTACTAACTCCCACTTTAAGTCTTCTTCATTACTTTATTTCAGAATCTTTTTCTGTGTGTTTTTTATTATTTTTTCTCATTTAAGTTTTCTTCTATTCCTACTACTTCTAAAATTTCTTCTATTTCTTCATTTTCTTTTTCTTTTTTTTTTTGCAATTCATCCATAAATGTTCAATTTTGTTACATTTATAAGATTTCAATTCACATTTTTTGCATTATGTCCCATTTCTGACAAATATAATGTTTTCTTTTGTCACAGTTACTTATCAAATGCCCTTCTTTTCCACAAAAGGAACATGTTTTGAGTTGTCCCCACTGTTTTGCAACACCCCTATTCTCCTCCACATTTATTATGCTTGGCATATGTATATTTTTAAACTTTCTATTTGAAACACAGTATTATAATCCCAACCACCAGTCCATAAACTCCTTTTATCATAATTTTTACAGTGTTGAGTACTTCTGTACATAAAGCTTTCAAATGTCCTTTCAAAATCTCTCTTTCTACCTCTGTTCTAAACTGTACATGAATCTTCTTTTTTGTTTCCCTGTTAAATACTTTTATCATATAAAGATTCCATTGGTTGTAGTCCTACTTTCTTTTCATATTCTCCAAAAAAATTTTCCATTGAAAAAACAGTCTCAGATATAATGCTTAAAATGTCTCTTTGTTAATATGAATACATGTTCTTACTTCATGTGCTTTTACACCAAAAGGAGATATTAAATTGTCCCACGCTTCATACCTGCCCATTTCTTTGTCTTCTATACTTTAAATCCTTACCACCTACTTCCATTTTTCATTTTCTTCTGCCTTCTTTTCTACTACTCCACTTTTGTCTTCTTTTACTTTCTCTGAATATGTTTTCCTTTCCATCTCACGACTATTCTTCAGGATTGTCTCTGCATCTTCCTTTTATATTTTCTCCATAATGCCCCCCCAAGGAAACATCATAATTTTCTGGCTCACTCTGCATCACCATTTCTTTAAATAAATCGTCTTGCAACCATCCCAGCTGGAGGGTTGTAATTATACATTCATCATTTGCTGACTCATGTACATCAAACAAGTTTCCTTGAAATATTTCCTCAGAAATTTGCACACATTCTTTGGTTTCAGTATTTGCTTTCTGTTTCATTTCTTTCACTACTCCATCATCTCCTTCTCTCTCCATCTGCCTCCCTATTCTCCAGGCTGCCTCTTCTCCTGGAATGGAAACAGGATGTGCTCCTCCAAAATGGTTCCCACTCACAACAATGATCAGTAGGGGAAGTTCCCTTATGCCCTAGCCAAATTTCCTCTTGTACTACAAATACCACCTATGGTCTCCCCTGAAAAGATATCACTAGCCTAGTGGGACTAACCCAGTCAACCAAATATAAGTAAAAAAATAAAAATAAATTGACATATTCCTCAGTGATCATATGATCAAATAGACACTACTCTGTAAATTTACCAACTGCAGAAAAAGTTTTTTCTCCATGGGTTTGTGACCTCATATTTAATAAGAAGTAAAGGGTGTAGGAGCACTCCCCCTCCACATGGGAGTTGTAAGAAGGCTTGCATCTCTGAAAAAAATATAGATCCTTTCTTATATAGGACAGAACTGTTTTCTGGTTTTGTTTTGCTTTGTAAGAAAGCTGGAATTATTCAGTTACAAAGTCAGAAAGATGCTTTGCTTTCTAAGTCCATTTTGCTGACTCTGGACTCAATGTGCAGAGCCATAGTAAGGTAGGGTAGACTCAACACAAGTGATGTGGTACCCAAACAAATAAAAATGAACTGGTACTTCCCACTTGTGTAGAGAGGCAGTAAACATTTAAGAGTGGTCCATCAGTCACAAAATAAACCAAAATCAATGTTCCTTCCATCAACAGAAAACTGACTGACACTAAAAAGAAATGTGCCTCTGTTACATGAATTGTGACTAAAGGAAGAAAGGTTTACAATTAATAAAATATCAGTGAGGGATTTCACTGAAAGATTTTTTTTGCCATTACAGAAAATTCTTAGATCCAGTCTCTCTGGGACCATCTTTAAACATGAAAAAACGGAGACTTCCTACAACCTACCATATACTTTCCTTCCATTTCTACTGATTCAGAAGGTACAGCTCAAAGCAAAAATGAAGCAGTTATCACTCATTTTGAAGACATTCAGAGATGCTTTCTACCATGGTTTGCTTTACTTTAGCAGGTAACCTACTAGTGCTTCCTATGACAAGTCTGTTGTCTAAGATTAAATGATTGAAGATCATGAGACTGATATCAAAATTCGCAAAGCTGCAAAAGAATGCATCTCCAAGAGTTGATGTTCAAAATCATGATATAATACTGAATGTATACAGAAACAGAAATGCAAAACATGAACTTAATATACCAAATGAAAATCAATAAACAATGTATTAGAAGGGGAGAGACTCTCAGTACCTCCCATGTTGGACCTGTACTCCCATATTCCACTAAATGCATATTTTAAATCCAAGGCTGCACAAAACTTTTTTTTCTTACAAAGGCATATTAGCACATATGTATGACAAGAATTCTTGTCTCCATGGTTTTAGGATCAATGTTTGGGATTTTGCTGAAAAGTTATGAATCCTGCTACAGGAAGCATCCTTTGACAGATTTAGTTTGGCTGCATAAGTACTGTCAGCATAACAGTAGATCATTGAGAGACCCGCCTACCGTTCCCATTTCTTAGATTTGGATACAGGTTTGGATTACGATCAGTAGGGTTATTATCATTATATAATTATAGCATATCTATATTGTGCAGTTATTACATGCACTGCATTTTGTTTACTATTATTTGCACTAAGTTTCACTAAGAGATTATCCCAGAAGTAAATATGGTGTCCATCAGTGCTGTTATTTCTGCAAAGTGTGTACCATTCTGTGGCATTATAGCTATAGCACAAGACTGGTGTTAGTTTGCAGGTTCATAGGTTCATACTAGGCTATCTGCCCTAGGGCATTTATAAGCCTAGCCAGAGTGTGTATGGCTTTCGCCACCCATTTTAAATTAATTTTGCTATGCCCTTTTTCGAGGTTAGTATACTGTGCCTCTGTCTAAGAGTGACACAGAAGTGATACCCAGGGTAAACCTACAATCTCCCATCCACTCATCAAGATTCCTCTTGAAGAGAGTCAATGAGGGACTCTGCCTAACCTAGACTGGGATTTTATTCCAGAGTGAAGGGAGCCTCTGGGTTATGAATCTGTCCCTCCAGCATGTCCTATTTATTTCAGTGCTGAGGTTTAAGTCCCTCGAGCGTAGCTCGATGGGATTTGGATTTTCTGAGGTGCAGCATGTCCATTAATTCCGGGTTGGACATGGCTTTATATGTCAGGCACAGATCGCCTCTGAGCAGGTGGTATGCCACTGAGTAGAGCTGGAGTTTCTTTAACCGGCAGCATACGGCATCTGTTTGAGCCCCTTGATCCTCTTGGTGAGGTACTTTTGGGGTCTTTCCAGTTGCTGCAGGTGTCTGGTAAGGTACATCCCAAAAGGGGCATTGTACTCAATTATGGGCCTGATGAGGGATGAGTAAAGAGGCACAATGACCTCCCTCGATCTAGATGTGAATCCCTTCATGATTAGGTGGGCTATATAAAGTGTTTTTCTAACCACTTTGGCCACGTGGTTGTCAAATGAGAGATTGCTATCAACTTAGGTCCTCAGGTCCCTAATTACTTCTTCTGTACTTAATGGATTACCACCTATATGGTAATTTGTGGGCACTTTGTTTTTGCCAAAGGGGATGACTATACACTTTTTGGCGTTTAGCTTGAGGCCATGGCTCTGGCACCAGTTGTCTGTTTCTATGAGGCCCTTTTGGAGGATGCTTGTGTCGGCTGGAGAGTCTATTATGGTGCCCAGTTTGCAGTCATCTGCGAACTTGGTCAGCCACAGTCCTTCCATGTTGGCCTGTACCTCCGAGAAATATATACCGAACAGCAGAGGTCCCAAGACTGAGCCTTGTGGGACACCACTTGTAACTGGTTTGGAGTCTGACATGGCTCCAGCTATTCTAGCCATGTGGGTTCTGTCCTTGAGCCAGTTTGCAACCCATCTAGTGACATAGGGGTTTATATTTAAGCTGGTGAGCTTATCTATAATGCCTGAGTGGGGTATTGTATCGAAGGCTTTTGTGTGGTCCAGGTAGGCTGTGTGGACCACCTTCCCCTTGTCAATGGCCTTGGTGACTGTTTCAAAGAAATCGACTAGGTTTAAGAGGCAGGATCTGCCCTTAACAAAGCCGAACTGGGTAGGATCCAGTGTCTGTAGGTCCCCAATATCTTTATTTATAAAGTCCATGATGATCCTTTCCATAGCTTTGCAGACCAAGCTAGTGAAACTTATGGGGCAATAGTTTCCAGGATCCGTTGAGGCACCACCTTTGTGGAGAGGGACCACTGTTGCTGTACGCCACTCTTTGGGTACATATCCTGTAGTAAGGCTGAGATTGAACAGTAGTTTTAGGTTTGGGTTTAGCTCTTCTTGGAGTTCATGTAGGACGCAGCCCGGGACACCGTCTGGTCCCATTGATGCTGTATTTCTTGCTTTGGAGAGGGCAGCTCTTACCTGAGCATCTGAGATATCAGGGGGGCAGCACTCTGCTGGGATAGATATTAGCCCTTTTGGTGGGGGGGGGGAGTTTGCGCTGAACCTGTCAGCTAGGATGTTGGCAATGTCTGTGGGTTCGGTGTATTTTTTGTCATTTTGGACTAATTCTGAGCATATCTGGGAATTCCCACCCAGGTTCTAACATAACTAAAGAAAGCCTTGTGATTATCCTTAGTGTCCTGTGCAATTTTTCTCTTGAAGCTGGCCTTAGACAATTTTATGAGTGCCCGTAGTTTTTTGCTAATACTGATCAGAGATGCCTTCCCTTTTTGGGATTTTGCTCTGTCATGTAGTAGCTTCCTCCTTCTATTGTATAGTTTATTTATGGCTGGGGTCCACCAGACAGGACGTCTGCCTTTGGAGGATTGGATCTTGTTTTTTTTTGGGATTGCATGATCCATGCATTCCTGAAGGTGTTCATAGAATGCATTTATAAAGGATTTTGTGGTCTGGGCCGTATTATCCACAGGCCCGGGGGCTTTGAAGGATTCCACCTCAGTTTTGAGGAGTGTGAAATTTGCTTTAGAAAAGTTTTTCACTGTGGCTTTCTGGGCATGGGGTGGGGTCGGGATGTGAATATCCAGTGAGATTAGTTTATGGTCTGATCTTACCAGTGAGGGATACACTTCTGGTCTGGAGCATAGAGTCCCCATGTTGGTGATGATCAGGTCCAGTATGTTTTCCCCTCTTGTGGGAGTGGTAACAAGTTGTTCCATAGCATTTGAGTTTATAAATTCTAGGAACCTTTGGGCTAGGGTGTTGGAGCTAGAGTAATGCTCCCAGTCTATGGTTGGGTAGTTGAAGTCACCCAATATAATGGTGTTTGGAGAGACCTTCATATTTTCCAGTGTTCTCAGGAAGGCCGAGTGCGGTTCCTGGGTTTGGGAGGGTGGTCTGTAGCAGGCTATAAACTGGAAGGCAGTTTTACCCACTGTTAGTTGCACATGGATAGTCTCTGATGCTTCGTGCTGTGCCACCAACCTAGAGGTGTGGGTATCTTTGACGAATATTGATACTCCCCCTCCTTTTGTGGTTCGGTCCAAGTTTTGGGGCCAAAAAGCATGGTATGAGGCATAATCTGGTAGTGCTGGGGTGCTCTAGAGAGCCTTGAACCAGGTTTCTGTTACTGCACAGATATCGATGTTCTCCATGCTAAGGAGAGTTTCGAGTGCGTGCATCTTGAGGTTTAGACTTCTGGCGTTGAGTAGCATTACTCTTAGTTTCTTATCCCTTGTGATACCTATGGAGGTGGGATTGTCTTTTGAGCCTTGCCTAAAAAAGGCAGTATGGGGGTAGCAAGAGCCTTTGCCAATATCCAAAAGCCCAGGGGTGACAGGTGCAAGCCGTCCCTAGCGAAGCATCGTGGCTTGACGAGCATGTCATCCCAGGCTGACAGGCATTGGATCCCCTTTGAATGACACCAATACTTAAGCCAATTGTTGAAATTGATAATCTTGTCATCATACTGTGGCATCATTCTTGGGGGGGGTAAGATGCTACTCAAGGTCAGGGTTATACCGGCCTGGGCTACATGCTCAGAGAGCTCCTCTATGTCTCTTTTCATGTAGTCCAGGGAGGTACATCTCAGGTCATTCACACCAGCATGGACAATGACTGAGTCATATTTGTACTTGCCTTGGAGTGACCTGAGTGCTTGTGTTATGTGGCGGATCCTAGCGCCCGATAGGCAGCTCACCGTGACCTTTTCCTTGTTCAGCCTGGTGAGTGGGACGTCAGTGTGCCTGATGATAGAGTCACCTATTACAAGTGTATCAGGTGTGTTGTTTAGCCTTAAGGGCTGTGATTGTTCGGCACACTGGCTTTGTGAGCTATGTGTTGCACGTGTTTTGTTTTGGGGTAGCGGTTGCTTGGGTGTCTGCTTTGGAGGTCTCTGCTGCTTAGGCAGATTTTTATTTAGAGCCTCCAAGTATGTTTTTGTGTGTTTATGTGTTTGGTTTGCTGTCGTGGTAGGTCTATGTGAGACTGGAATTGTAGTGAGTGTGGTTTCCTTCTCCTCCTGACTGGTTATGCCAGTACTGAGTTGAGAGAGCTTAGCCTCCAGTTTGGCTATATGGTTGCATCTCTCACATGTGTTGGAATTTGTTGGGAGGAGGAGAGGGTTGTCTGTGTACATTAGGCAGTTGTAACATTGCCTCAAGATTCCCAGATTCACCAGCTGGACCGGAGAGGAGATTGACAACTGACCTTTGGACATGCTAGAATAGTATTGGGAATTCATTTATAATTGAAAAGAAGGGGCAATGGGGAGCGAGTTACTCAAGGGGAGTTTGTGAGGGTGTAGTGCTTTTAATTTTTTAGTGCTGACTTATATGATTGCTTTAGTGAGCAAGTGCTAGGCTTTAGCGTAGGAATAGGGTGTTTATTATGAGAACTAGATCAGTTCCAAGGCTCAAACCCAAATAAGTGGCGCTGCTCGATGCCGCGCTATGCACAAAATCACGCAAAGCCGCGCTACAGCGGGTTTTATACAGGCGGACTTGAAAGAGCTAGAAATTGGCCCAAAACAGCCAACAGACTACCAGATTCCTGCGCTGGGAACACTCCTCCAGGGACAGATAGACTGCTCCAAGCTCCCCACTGCCACTGGTGAACAAAGAAGCCTCCCTCTATCCAAGAAAGGAAATGGCAACACAGGAACTTTCCAAAAGTCCAGAATACAGCAAAGCCTGTATTTGGACTATTCTAGGTCAGGAAAGATGGGAAACAAGGTAGGGTGGCATATGATTTTAAGAATTCAGTCTGGGTCACAACATGCACCTATGAGAAGTTCCAAGCAAAAGGCAAAAATGTTACGGAGGCAAACAAATAAAAGCTGCAAGAAAGACTCAGCTAAGCTGAAGTCTTCAGTGAGTCATACCTTAAACTTTGTGTAGTGGATGCCCATGGGATATATGGAAATGACCCCTAAGAACATACCAGTGTTTTGCATTTTAACTGATATTACACAGTTATCTTTCTCTTAGAGATATACTGTTATGGTGAGCACAGACATACAACTGTACTTTTTTCATCACTGTACTGTTGTTGAGTTAAGCTTCAGCTAGATTATCTACCAGTTTCTCTCCAGAATGTTACAATGTTCCGGGACTGTATATTTCCCCCTGTTTAACCACATACTAATCATATTTTTTGAGCCTTTTGTCATCCTTGTTTTCCTTGAAATTATTGTCTGTGTAGTATAGTGACATGTCAGAAATCTCCTGGCTCCCTCCATTGTCATGTCTAGCATACCAGTCTGAAACTCACTTTCTCGTTATCATCTCTTTAATTCTACTTCTGTACTGTTTAAATCATACATTACCAATATTTTTCCATTATTCTCTCTAGCCCTTACAGTCTTCATGAGTCTGGATATCACAATTTCCAGGGCTCTCCAGTATCACCCACATTTCTGCTATAGCCTGTAACAGTGCACTTTAATCAGTATAAAATGTAAACATCTCATTTTATAACACAGATTTCCAGCCATGCACAAAAGCACATCTTTTTCACATTATTTGCTTTCTATTACTCTTGCTACTTATATACCCTCAGTACCCTCAATTAATTATATATGCCCAATTTTATTTTAAAGACTCTTGTTTTGATATATTTCTTCAATTTAGCTTTAAGAAACTCCTTCACTTCTACACTTAGATACAAGCAGTCCTTGACAAAAATCTTTAGATTTTTTTTTACATGCAGTTTTCCAACCTGTTATTCTTCACTTGCCTACTTAGTAGCACCGGACCCTCAGCCATGCATGGAATTCTCTAATAGCCTTTCCATGACCTTCTCATTAGTAGCAGTGCCACTAAGAAAGGCTACTAGGACACTTCTCTTCCTTTAAAGCTCCCCATCACTGTTGCCCTGTTTTGTACCTCCTTATATGCCTGAAACAGCTGCTAGATCCTTTGTACCTACCTATTCTCCCTAAGTGTGGTATAATGTCCAGTTGCATTCATTACCTACCATTGATTTTTACCAAGCTACAACTTGAAAGAGGGGGCAAATGTAAAGGGATGTGTCTGTAAATTTTAAACAGAGTACACAGTATAAAGGAAATTATATATCTGGAATGGCTGAGCTCTAGCTTGTGTAGTGGGACTCAGAGTACAGCGGAAAAGATTTATGCAGTAATTACTTAATGCACTTGGCTAAATGATAAATATGCCATCTAAATGCTAAAAGCTACAAACAAAAAAACAACATTGCACATTTCTTTTTAACTGAAATGTTAAGAACTATTACAGCAACTGCTGTTTCAAAGAGCAAGCTCTAGTTCTATATTTTAATCTCCACTGTATGTTTATATGAGTCAGAAGTGTTTGCTGTTTTTATTTCTGATTTCATGTTCTGCAATTTAGATATGTTTCCCATGATAAGTGATGATTCATTAATTATCATTCTGGGTGCTACAAAAGATAGTTTCTCAAGTCTATCACTGTTACCAAGTTGACATTTTCTGTTATTGACACAAGCTGCATATAAAACAATCCATAAGGAATTTATGGCTTTCTGCATTTTATCAAAAATGGAGCATGTCCAGGGGTCCACCCATTGTCTTTTAATATATGCATTATACTCTTCATATCTTTTTGTCAGCCACATCTCAGCTGCATTTATTCCCAGTTAATTTACCATCTTCATGAACTCTCCTTGTATAGTCCCATGAAGATCTTTTTATGAAGTATAAAGACGTCTGAAGAGCTGTGAATATAAACTGGAACAGATCATAGAGTGCAACACTGTAAATTAGTACTCTGCCATAGTGTGTCTTTGGGTGTTTATTTTCCCCCCTTTTTTCCAAATATTTTTTTATTTGATAACGACAATGATGTATTGGTTAATATAGCAGAATAATATGTGAGCAAATACAAAGTCCTTAAGAAGTGCAATAGTCTTTGTTGTGAGTGTGGCTAAATTCTTACAAACATCTGTGATGCTGTCCACTTGTAACTGGATTCATATTAACTTCTCCATTATAAAATCTCTGCAGTCCAATTATGTGACTATGAGCTGCTGAAAAACATTTTCAGCAAACATAAAATACAGCATTTTTTTCTGCAGGCAAATGAACCATGGCTGCATGAAAAAAGGCAAAGACCATCTCTTTGAAAGTGATTTTTAGCAAACTGTATTCCCATGATTAAGCTGCAGATATCTGTTGATCATCTGCAATGTTCCCAACGTTTTGTAGCAAAAGGGAAACAACATTATGTTTAAGCCTGTGATCCCTCCATTTTAAGATTTTAAGAGTAGTGGTTTTTTTTTCATTTATTTCATCCCTTTCCCTATCAGCCCCTTGCCTAACTAGACTCTTATGCTGCTTTTTTTTTCAATTTCATTCCTGTTCCCCTGCTGCTCAGCCTGTCTTGCAGTGCTAGTTGTGTTCTCCACTGTCAGAAAAAAATATCCTTCTGACATATCATGTCTGGACTGGGTGGTGTAGGGAGAAGAATGAATTCCTGGAATACTAACTGCAGTGTATTCTGCATCCCAAAATTCACAAAAATACTGTGTTGTAGGGGTATGAATGCATACCATCAATCACTGCCCTCCAAAACCTGTTTGTGGTCCATTTCAGCACTTCATCTACAAATCTACTAAACTGCTGCCACCCCCTACAAGAAGTCTGAACCTCAAGCCATGAAGTCTCCCATCGAAAAGATTGTTCTTCAGCTACTTGTTTCTACTCTCAAAACCAAATACATGGCACTTGGGCTGCTAACTGAACTTTGGTCATTGACAATGCAGGCAGATACTTAACCCTTTCCAAGGGCCATATTTGAGAGTAGTTTTCTATAGAAATCTTAAATGGGTAACTTTAACCTTACATAGCAGAACATGACAGAACTTATACAAAAATACAAGTCTCATGTTTTCAATAGATTTTTCTCAGCCCTTTCTCTAAGCAGACCTTTTCCTAGATTCAAGTATTACAGTGAACAACAACCACAACACGGTCACTGCACTACTTTTAGTAAATTTTGTGTAATGGGTCCTATACTGTCATTATGTTTTTATTGGACAGTTTCCTTATAGTAAAAGAAGCAATTCCCATTCTATAAGTCCATTCTAACTCACATAGTCAAATCACGTGTACGGCAGATGTTTTTAAAATGTATATTAAGGTACAATATATAGACTCTCATGAAGCTTTTAATCCCCACAGTGCAAAGACATGCCATCTGCTTATGTTGCTGGCAACCTAGAACTAATAGGAAACAGGTATCAGTAAGGATAACCAAGAGGAGTAGATAGATAGATCGTGTAATGGTTACTTACCTTTTTTGAATGAAAGTATGGATTAGGAAGCTGGTAAAATAGTAACTTCTGGTAACAGCTGAGAGTATTACTCAATGGTTTAAATGAAAGAGTGGGAGTATGATGATTATAATCACAATTAGTGTGCTTCTTGCCACGTTTCTTAGCAGGCTACCTAAATGAAAAATGGAAGGAGGCTCCTTCTGGGTGGCCCTGTACTAGGTATGTCAATATTCCATTGTCACAGCATTCTATATTTATTCATTGGATATTCCACCTCTAAAACATAACCAGCATCTACAGTATCTTTGCAGATGTCACATCTCTTAGAAGACGAAGTGCCCCCTATTTAGATGGCGGACTGGCAGACTAACCCGTATAGTTTGAATCTGACAGGGAAAAAAGGAATTGATGCCATGGAAGCTGAATATAGTCGAGAACCAGCAACTAAATGAGATGGCTTCTTGTGGTTAAAAAAAAGAGAAAAAAAATCCTGCTGTACTTGCTGAAAGAACCTAGAATGAAGTCTATTGCATTGACCGTGGATTCTCAGACACTTACTCCTTAGTTTTTATTTCCATCCTGATGAAACAACCATTATATCTTTGCTATAGTTAGCGTATTCATGCTGATGATATCCCACTGATCATCTCCGTATCACAGTATTTCTACCAAAAAGCATGTTCAACCGGTTTTGTTTTCTCTAAAATGTAATGATCCTAGTAGCTACAGACTTTCTTTGTGAAACTGAAGCATATGAAATATGATAGCTTTCTGCATGAATCTGGTTTGTTGTTCTTTGAGCTACTGTCCAGTCATACTGACTAAATCTTACAATCAAGTCTTAAAGAGTGGTGCTAGCAGCAGAGAGGCTAAAAGAGCGACTGCTAACCTGATAACAGTGTTTTTTCCTGCTACTACCTGGGCGACTGTCCAATCTAGCTAAACTGCAAATATTTCTGCTTCTTGACCTGTTTTAAACTGTCTAAAGTTGTTTTTGCACCTGCACTTTTAAAGTTTGTCCTGTTTGTTGCATTTACTTGTTGAGGCTACACACTCAAGTGCGCTAGCCTGTGTTACATATTTATTGCAATTTCCTGCTATTTGTTGCAAAAAAGAAAAAAAAAAAGTTATCCTTGTTTCCCATCTTTCCTGGCCTAGAGTAGTCCAAATACAGGCTTTGCTGTATTCTGGACTTTTGGAAAGTTCCTGTGTTGCCATTTCCTTTCTTGGATAGAGGAAGGCTTCTTTGTTCACCAGTGGCAGTGGGGAGCTTGGAGCAGCCTATCTGTCCCTGGAGGAGTGTTACGAGCGCAGGAATCTGGTAGTCTGTTGGCTGTTTTGGGCCAATTTCTAGCTCTTTCAAGTCCGCCTGTATAAAACCCGCTGTAGCGCGGCTTTGCGTGATTTTGTGCATAGTGCGGCATCGAGCAGCGCCGCTTATTTGGGTTTGAGCCTTGGAACTGATCTAGTTCTAATAATAAACACCCTATTCCTACGCTAAAGCCTAGCACTTGCTCACTAAAGCAATTATATAAGTCAGCACTAAAAAATTAAAAGCACTACACCCTCACAAACTCCCCTTGAGTAACTTTTTCCCCATTGACCCTTTTTTTCAATTATAAAGGAATTCCCAATACTATTCTAGCATGCCCAAAGGTCAGTTGTCAATCTCCTCTCCAGTCCAGCTGATGAACCTGGGAATCTTGAGGCAATGTTACAACTGCCTAATGTACACAGACAACCCTCTCCTCCTCCCAACAAATTCCAACACATGTGAGAGATGCAACCATATAGCCAAACTGGAGGCTAAGCTCTCTCAACTCAGTACTGGCGTAACCAGTCAGGAGGGGAAGGAAACCACACTCACTACAATTCCAGTCTCACATAGACCTACCACGACAGCAAACCAAACACATAAACACACAAAAACATACTTGGAGGCTCTAAATAAAAATCTGCCTAAGCAGCAGAGACCTCCAAAGCAGACACCCAAGCAACCGCTACCCCAAAACAAAACACGTGCAACACATAGCTCACAAAGCCAGTGTGCCAAACAGTCACAGCCCTTAAGGCTAAACAACACACCTGATACACTTGTAATAGGTGACTCTATCATCATGCACACTGATGTCCTGCTCACCAGGCTGAACAAGGAGAAGGTCACGGTGAGCTGCCTATCAGGCGCTAGGATCCGCCACATAACACAAGCACTCAGGTCACTCCAAGGCAAGTACAAATATGACTCAGTCATTGTCCATGCTGGTGTGAATGACCTGAGACGTACCTCCCTGGACTACATGAAAAGAGACATAGAGGAGCTCTCTGAGCATGTAGCCCAGGCCGGTATGACCCTGACCTTGAGTAGCATCTTACCCTCACCAAGAATGATGCCACAGTATGAAGACAAGATTATCAATTTCAACAATTGGCTTAAGTATTGGTGTCATTCAAAGGGGATCCAATGCCTGTCAGCCTGGGATGACATGCTCGACAAGCCACGATGCTTCGCTACGGACAGCTTGCACCTGTCACCCCTGGGCTTTCGGATATTGGCAAAGGCTTTTGCTACCCCCATAGTGCCTTTTTTAGGCAAGGCTCAAAAGACAAACCCACCTCCATAGGTATCACAAGGGATAAGAAACTAAGAGTAATGCTACTCAATGACAGAAGTCTAAACCTCAAGATGCACACACTCGAAACTCTCCTTAGCATGGAGAACATCGATATCTGTGCAGTAACAGAAACCTGGTTCAAGGCCCTAGAGAGCATCCCAGCACTACCAGGTTATACCTCATACCATGCTTTTCGCCCCAAAACTTGGACCAAACCACAAAAGGCAGGGGAGTATCAATATTCATCAAAGATACCCACACCTCCAGGTTGGTGGCACAGCATGAAGCATCAGAGACTATCCATGTGCAACTAACAGTGGGTAAAACTGCCTTCCAGTTTATAGCCTGCTACAGACCACCCTCCCAAACCCAGGAACCCCACTCAGCCTTCCTGAGAACACTGGAAAATATGAAGGTCTCTCCAAACACCATTATATTGGGTGACTTCAACTACCCAACCATAGACTGGGAGCATTACTCTAGCTCCAACACCCTAGCCCAAAGGTTCCTAGAATTTATAAACTCAAATGCTATGGAACAACTTGTTACCACCCCCACAAGAGGGGAAAACATACTGGACCTGATCATCACCAACATGGGGACTCTATGCTCCAGACCAGAAGTGTATCCCTCACTGGTAAGATCAGACCATAAACTAATCTCACTGGATATTCACATCCCGACCCCACCCCTGCCCAGAAAACCACAGTGAAAAACTCCTCTAAAGCAAATTTCACACTCCTCAAAACCGAGGTGGAATCCTTCAAAGCCCCCGGCCTGTGGATAATACGCCCAGACCACAAAATCCTTTATAAACGCATTCTATGAACACCTTCAGGAATGCATGGATCATTCAATCCCAAATAAAACCAAGACCCAATCCTCCAAAGGCAGACGTCCTGTCTGGTGGACCCCAGCCATAAACAAACTATACAATAGAAGGAGGAAGCTACTACATGACAGAGCAAAATCCCAAAAAGGGAAGGCATCTCTGATCAGTATTAGCAAAAAACTACGGGCACTCATAAAATCGTCTAAGGCCAGCTTCGAGAGAACCATTGCACAGGATGCTAAGGATAATCACAAGGCTTTCTTTAGTTATGTTAGGAACCTGGTTGGGAATTCCCAGATATGCTCAGAATTAGTCCAAAATGACAAAAAATACACCGAACCCACAGACATTGCCAACATCCTAGCTGACAGGTTCAGCGCAAACTTCTCCCCCCCTCCCCACCAAAAGGGCTAATATCTATCCCAGCAGAGTGCTGCCCCCCTGACATCTCAGATGCTCATGTAAGAGCTGCCCTCTACAAAGCAAGAAACACAGCATCAATGGGACCAGACGGTGTCCCGGGCTGCGCCCTACATGAACTCCAAGAAGAGCTAAACCCAAACCTAAAACTACTGTTCAATCTCAGCCTTACTACAGGATATGTACCCAAAGAGTGGCGTACAGCAATAGTGGTCCCTCTCCACAAAGGTGGTGCCTCAACGGATCCCGGAAACTATCGCCCCATAAGTCTCACTAGCTTGGTCTGCAAAGCTATGGAAAGGATCATCATGGACCTTATAAATAAAGATATTGGGGACCTACAGACACTGGATCCTACCCAGTTTGGCTTTGTTAAGGGCAGATCCTGCCTCTTAAACCTGGTCGATTTCTTTGAAACAGTCACCAAGGCCATTGACAAGGGGAAGGTGGTCCACACAGCCTACCTGGACCTCGCAAAAGCCTTTGATACAATACCCCACTCGGGCATTATAGATAAGCTCATCAGCTTAAATATAAACCCCTATGTCACTAGATGGGTTGCAAACTGGCTCAAGGACAGAACCCACATGGTTAGAATAGCTGGAGCCATGTCAGACTCCAAACCAGTTACAAGTGGTGTCCCACAAGGCTCAGTCTTGGGACCTCTGTTGTTCAGTACATATTTCTCGGAGGTACAGGCCAACATGGAAGGACTGTGGCTGACCAAGTTCGTAGATGACTGCAAACTGGGCGCCATAATAGACTCTCCAGCCGACACAAGCATCCTCCAAAAGGGCCTCATAGAAACAGACAACTGGTGCCAGAGCCATGGCCTCAAGCTAAATGCCAAAAAGTGTATAGTCATCCCCTTTGGCAAAAACAAAGTGCCCACAAATTACCACATAGGTGGTAATCCATTAAGTACAGAAGAAGTAATTAGGGACCTGGGGACCCAAGTTGATAACAATCTCTCATTTGACAACCACGTGGCCAAAGTGGTTAGAAAACATTTTATATAGCCCACCTAATCATGAAGGGATTCACATCTAGATCAGGGAGGTCATCGTGCCTCTTTACTCATCCCTCATCAGGCCCATAATTGAGTACAATGCCCCTTTTGGGATGTACCTTACCAGACACCTGCAGCAACTGGAAAGACCCCAAAAGTACCTCACCAAGAGGATCAAGGGGCTCAAACAGATGCCGTATGCTGCCCGGTTAAAGAAACTCCAGCTCTACTCAGTGGCATACCGCCTGCTCAGAGGCGATCTGTGCCTGACGTATGAAGCCATGTCCAACCCGGAATTAATAGACATGCTGCACCTCAGAAAATCCAAATTCCATCGAGCTACGCGCTCAAGGGACTTAAACCTCAGCACTGAAATAAATAGGACATGCTGGAGGGACAGATTCATAACCCAGAGGCTCCCTTCACTCTGGAATAAAATCCCAGTCCAGGTTAGGCAGAGTCTCTCATTGACTCTCTTCAAGAGGAATCTTGATGAGTGGATGGGAGATCATAGGTTTACCCCGGGTATCACTTCTGTGTCACTGTTAGACAGAGGCACAGTATACTAACCTTGAAAAAGGGCATAGCAAAATTAATTTAAAATGGGTGGCGAAAGCCATACACACTCTGGCTAGGCTTATAAATGCCCTAGGGCAGATAGCCTAGTATGAACCTATGAACCTATGAACTGTCAATTCATTCATGATGTAATCATGTTATTCGTCCTTACTTCATTGTAAGTAGTTTGATTGTTTCATGTATACCAAGATTCAAGTGAGTTGCCATGGGTAGAGCTCAAAAAGGACAGTGGTTGGCCTACTAGTGCAGCACTTGGATTTTTATCTAAGCATTGTTGAAGACCTTTTGAGACGAGATCTGACCTACCAAATGGCTGGGTTTGGGGAGAAAGCATGTGTGCATACAGGGCAGATATTCTTCCTGGTGGAGGGCCAGGCTTGAAGTCTATGCATTTATGGTACATAATGTTGACCTGAGGTAGTGCACTCACCTGACTCAGATTAGGTGACAAAGATGTGGTATCGTGTTATCATCACGTATTGTCCCATTTCTGATTAGCAAAGGAAAAGTGAGGAGGAAGGAGACTCCTGCAGCTGTCTTATATGATGGCTACATTGACTCTTCACTACCTCAAGTCCTAAGCTAACCTATACCATAAGGCTATATTAATGGTTAAAGGGCCACATTGTTTGAAGGAAGTGTTTGCCATGAAGATTCTTATATGGAAACACTACTAGTAGCTGCAGAAGGAAAGAAAAAATGGTGTGAAAGAAACAAAGCCCAAGTGGATGTGAATTTTGGTATCTAAACAGGAGAGAAGACCATCTAGTCAGAAATAAGACATGTTATGACTTAAAATAATTTAATAAGCTAGTCCATTGGGTAGTGAGTAGAAGTGCTGGATAACACATCTCATGCCAGATGGAAGACACTCTCTCTCTCTCTGCTGCTTTACATAACTTTACAGGAGATGGTTCTCCTGGCATGTTGTTTTCTTTAAAATGTTACTCTTTCAGGGATTATGGCCTGCATTTCTGCAGCAGTACATCACAGTAAAGTTCATTTGCTGAAATAGTTTGGGGATCAAATAGCTAACTTGTGAATGGTAGGGCAACTTCTTTGAAACACCCAGATTAAATGAGCCCAAGAAATAATGTTTTTTTAACATAACTGAGTTTGTTATTTATAATCATTAGAACATTGGATTAATTTCTTATATATCTGCATAATAGATACATACTGTTCCAGGCCATCCCATAAAAAAAAAAAAAAAAAAAAAAAAAAAAACAGAATGGTTGTTGAAACTCCCAGGATTGTAGCAGCAATATTCAGAACATAGGAGCTGTAAATGCAGATATGGAGAATATATACCAAGTCTAAAGATGCGGTACCTAAGAATATTTCCCATATTACAAAGTATGGCAACCTAGATATAAGTATATATAAAAATCAAAGGTGTGTAGGGCTGGGATGAGAGGCAGGTGTTCCCATGCTAAGGGTGTGGAGGAACTCTCCTTTTGCAAAATTGTTTAAAAGGTGTAACATTGAGTTTCTGAATTAATTTTTATATAAATTGCAGTTTATTTTTAAAGTATCATCTCTTGCAGTATTGTGTTTTCTAATATGGGCAGGGAGTCAGAAAAGCAATGTCTGAAAATACTACTATATAAAATTAACTAAATGTGACAGGAGTTTCTTGCCTTCACCACTAAGCCCAACAAATAACACCATCACAGTAACTACCACCCAGTCAACTCTTCTGTATGTAATATGTCTTGCATTAGGCTTTCTAGTTTCCACTAAAATATTAAAAACATATAGAGTGGCACCGAGGGGTAGTCGGTCCTGATCATTGAAACCACTTTGCTAACAATGACCATCTAACTATGGTCAATTAGGGTATGTGGATTTTTTACATGGGCTAGGCTTCTAAAGGCCCTAGGGCCATTAGCCTAGTAACCACCTATGAACCCATGAAGAAAAAGAACTGTTATTAGGAATCAAAATTCTTCCTTCATACTGATAGATTCAGAGTTTTATAGTTCAGCAAGAAGGTAATGGCCATGGTGGTAAATAAAATGTAGCAGCAAGTACTAAAGTTGCTTGGTCCAAGAAAAAGCTACTCATATTAGGCTGACATTGCTTCATTTCACATTGAAAAGAAATTTGTAAATTAAAGAAAAAGGAGGGATGACCTAGATGGAGGAGGGATGATGATAGAGCAAGACCTGAGTTAAGTGAACGGAGAATGAATCCCTCTTCCAAACTGTCCCGTGATGCATAAGAGAAGAAAAGGCTTTGGATTGCTCTGATGAGTTGTGAACAACTCCACTTCTGGAACACTCCACATCCATGTAAAAGTAATGTCTTTCAGCTTTTCCTGGTTAGGGGTCGCCACAGCAGAACTACAGCCCACTAATGATTGGCAGTGGATTTTTACGGTGCTGAGTTGCCAGCCTGATGCCCAACCTTCAAAGAAGCCACACCCATTCACACTCGCACCTACCTGCATGTCTTTAACGTTAGTCGACCGTGGGGAGGACATGCAGAGTCAACACAGAAGGCGCTCCAGCCAAGAATCGAACGGGAGAACCTCTTGCTGTGAGGTGACAATGCTAACCACTGCACCACTGCAGCCTACATATAGTCTGTTGAAAAATCATTGGAATCAGTTTCCTTTCATATGCTAAAGTCATTTTCCTGCTCACAGCATCTATCAATTGATTTTGTAAGCCTGGAACATGAGTTACTAGCATTTGCTGTTTTGTAGAGCCTATGTCAAATATATAGATTGTTTGTACAAAGCTAAAAAGATCTGGTATCTTTTTGCATGATTATATATGAAATCACCACAGTACTTGTCTATGCTGATTTGATGATGACCTGGCTAAAAGTTCTCCTGGAAGTCTGTTAAGGCCCTGTATACTGCCCTTGTTTCTTTTAGGTTGATTTCAAGTGATTTCTCCTGTTGAGATCAGTCGCCCTGGGATGAAAAATTGTTAAGTGGATTTCAAAAGAATGCAAAGTCTATATTTGAATTTTGGCTGGTGGAAATAATTACATTGATAATTAAATGCAGCATCTCCAGAACTGAATGTATTGTTTTAGCTAGCTAGTTGGCTACCTGTATTTTGTATAATAACAATCTTTCTTCTTGTATTTACGCTTTTCCTAACATGCCATTATATAACTTATTTTTTGAAGCTTTTCTCATTGCTTGTTTTTTTTTTTGTAATAGAGCTGCCTTGTATTACTACCTTTAGGTCACTTTCCATTTTGATTGTTGCAACTATCACCACCATCATTATCACCACTAATATCTGCTGTTGATAAAAAACTTCACGTTGATCCAGGATTATTGTATATCAGCTCATGTAAGTCTAGCTTTCCCTCTTTTGACATTATTGAAAAACAGGACCATTGACTTTTCTTGAAATCTTTCATGCAAGATTATGTGGACAACATTAAAGGGTGTGTTTAGCTACATAGGTGCTTACTAAGTTATTGATCTGCAAGGATTTTAAAAAGCCTAGCCTTACATTCCCCTTTCTAGCCATTATATTTTGTGAATGAATAACCCAGAGGGTAAGACACTTACTTATTTCCAGTATCCATGAGGGATATGGGTGTTAAACTGGGGTGAATTTATGGTTTCCTATCCATTTGTTAAAATTACATTTGAACAGAGTAAGAGAAGTACTTTGCTTTATGTGGAGTAGAAGCGGGATCCATAGAAATGGCATTCCCTGTTATATATACTTATACCTGTCCCTCCAGCATGTCCTATTAATGTTGCAAAATAGATTGAGATCCCTCAACTGGGTGTTCACACTACTGTTGGACTTACAAATGTGCACTAGATCTGACAGGATGGGGTCAGATAAGACTTTGTACACGAGGCAGAGATCACTTCTCAGTAGCCTGTGTTATACAGAGAAGAGGGACAAGGGGTTAATATGGTCTGCATAGTTTTTATGATTTAAGCCCTTGATGTTTTTAGTGAGAAAGCATTGTGCTCATTCCATTTGTGATAAGTGTTTGGACAAGTACATCCAGAAAGGGGAATTATATTCAGTGATTGGCCCAATGAGTACAGTGGAATGATTACATCCCTGGACCTGGATACCATATCTTTAGATACAAGCTCAGTGATGAATAAGGACTTGCTTACAATTGTGGCTATGTGGAGATCAAAGGAGACTCCATTGTTGACATAGTTTCCCAGATCCCTGATTATGTGATTAATTTTCAGGGGAGTGTTATCAGTCTGATTTTACAATGGTGGTCATGCTTGCTGAAGGATACTGTTATACATTTCTTGGCGTTTAGTTTCAGTCCATGGTTTTCACACCAGCATTTGTTTGGTAAAGGCCTTCTTGGAGGATGTTGGTGCACTCTGGAAAATTAATGATAACACAAAGTTTGCAGTCACCTGCAAAGTGGGCAGATCTAAACTTTTAACATTTGCTTTGACCTCAGAAAATTAAATGCCAAAGAGGAGTGGCTGAAGGACTGAACCTTGGGGTACACGGCTATGAACAGGTCTTTTGGAGGAGTCAGAACCACTCACCCTAATTTCCTGTGTTCTTTTTGTGAGTTGATTTGCCATCCAAGGAGTTACATAGGTATTTACATTTAGCTGGGAGAGTTTATCCAAGATACCCGAATGTCGGGTGGAGTCAAATGCCTTGGCAAGGTCTAGATATGTGGCATGCACTGATTTTTCCTCATGCATTACCTTCATAACCTTCACAAAGAAATCAACCAAGTTAAGTAGTCAGGATCTTCCCTTGATAAATCTGAACTGACATAGGTTGAGATTTTGTAGATCACCTGTGTCGTTATTTATTAATTCCACAATGATCCTGTCCATATCCTAACAGATAAGACTGGTCATGCTTATGTGTTTATAATTACCCAGGTCCATTGACACCCCAGGTTTGTGCAAGGGGGGTAACTGTTTCTATTTGACATGCACTTGCACAAAACCTATTTGGAGGCTGGTATTAAACAGCCTCTGTAGGGGGTTTGACAAATTCTGTTTCAGGCTAACCAGCAGGCAGCCTGGTATGTTATCTAGCTCCATGGAATTAGTGTTCTTGGCCTTGGACCATGCCTTGAGGACTTGTTAAATTTGAGGGGCTGTAGATCCGGCTATATGATCTGGGAGCATAAGAGGAGGGGGTGAAGTTAGATCTAAATTTGTTTGCTAGTAGACTGGCTATGTCCTTTGGGCCCAGGTATGTGTTTGCATTATGTAATGTCTTCAGTATTCTCTCTCTGCAGGGGATAGTACATTCCAACACAGCCAGAAAATCCTGACATTGTTCTAGTAAATATTTGAGTAAGTTCTGGAAGTCAGCTTCAAACAGAATGGAAGCTAAAGGTTTGCCTGTTATAATTGTTGTAAGATCACCTGCAATTTACATAGGCCTAAGCCACAAATCACGGCACATGGTGAATACTAGTAGCTGACATTAATGGCATCGTAAGTGGGATGGATAACACAGGACATGACATTGCAAGTTTAGTATTGTATATAAGACAGCAAGTTGTGTTTCTGGACTTTTCCACATCCCTTCCTGACTGAACAATAATTACAGGGACATAAAAGTTGTATAGATATATAAAGTAATGGATAGTGTAGCAGACGTATGACTTCTTTCTTCAGATGGATTTAACTGCTACACTTCAGGTGCAGAGTCTGCACTAACAGCTGTGGCGGTCTCTAAGTGAAGGACTTTGCTGTAAAGATAATACATCAATAAACATCTGAGTAGTTTTAGCTAGGCCATCTCTGTGTTCTATGCTGTGCAGACCCTGTTATATTTTTTAAGTCTGGGAGGCATTGCAACTAGATTGGCCTGAGCTTTGTTAGTGGCGTCCGGTAAACAAGACATCATTAGTGGCACTTTCCAGAGTGTCTGTCCTACCATTTTATCATAGTTTGTCAGTATTGACATTGGAAGCTCTAGTCCTTCTACAGCATCAACTATCTTTACAGAGAGTCAAAAATATTGCCCTAAGTGAAGAAACATTTGGGGAAGATGTCATTAGAACTGAGAAATTTATTAGCAAGGTTAGATAATTATTTAGTGTTAGGAGAGTGGGATTTATCAGGGTTATTCTCACATGAAGAAAACTCAGGAGTACCTTTTCTCTTCATTTTGAGAGAGGGGAACTCTTACTTTTCCTTTAAGACTTGGACATATATCTGCACCTTTCCTAATATTTTGACTGGCAATCTATAATGAAGGTGAAACTAGACATACATCTGGTTCTCAGCTGATATTTTTACAGACACTCCATAATACAAAAGATGAAAAGATTCACATTTTGAAAGTAATGCTAGCTATAGCAATCCAGTATCATCTAGGTAACACTGATATCAAAGGCAAAAATCCTGCAACAGATTTACTACTGTTAGACTATACGTATACTGGCATGCCATTGATTATCATCGAAAAAGCCATAAGTAACTTATTTTTTTTTTCTTTCGGCTGCTCCCGTTAGGGGTCGCCACAGTAGATCATCTGTTTCCATTTCTTCCTGTCCTCTGCATCTTGCTCTGTCATACCAACCACCTGCATGTCCTCTCTCACCACATCCAGAAACCTTATCTTAGGCCTTTCTCTTTTCCTTTTACCTGGCAGCTCCATCCTTAGCATCCTTCTTCTAATATAACCAGCATCCGTCCTCAGCACATGTCCAAATCATCATTATTTCACCTCTCTGGCTTTGTCTCCAAACCGTCCAACCTGAGCTGAGCCTCTAATATACTCATTTCTAATCCTGTCCTTCCTTGTCACACCCAATACAAATCTTAACATCTTAAACTCTGCCACTTCCAGGTCTGACTCCTGTCTTTTTGTTAGTGCCACCGTCTTCAACCCATGTAACATAGCTGGTCTCACTACCATCTTGTAGACCTTCCCTTTCACTCTTACTGGTACCCATCTGTCACAAATCACTCCTGACACTCTTCTCCACCCACACTACCCTGTCTGCACCCTCTTCTTCACCTCTCTTCCACACTCGCCATTACTCGGAACTGTTGATCCCAAGTATTTAAACTCATCCACCTTTGGCAACTCTACTCCCTGCATCTTCACCATTCCTGTGTCTTCCTCCTCATTCACACACATATATTCTGTCTTAGTCATGCTGACCTTCGTTCCTGTCCTCTCTAGAGCATATCTCCACCCGTCCAGGGTCTCCTCAACCTGTTCCCTACTCTCACTATAAATCACAATGTAATACTCAAACATCATAGTCCACGGGAACTCCTGTCTGTTCTTGTCTGTCATCCTGTCCATCACCATTGCAAATAAGAAAGGGCACAAAGCTGATCATTAATGTAATCCCACCTCCACCTTGAACACATCCACCACACTGCCCTTGTACATATCCTATGCCACTCTTACATACTTCTCTGCCACTCTAGACTTCCTCGTACAATACCACAACTCCTCTATAGGCACCCTGTCATATGTTTTCTCTAAGTCCACAAAGACACAATGCAACTCCTTCTGACATTCTCTATACTTTTCCATCAACACCCTTAGAGCAAACATCACATCTGTAGAGTAACTGCTTGCAGTTAATAAAAGGAACTGACAAAGTGGGTAAAGTAACAACAGACTTACCTATTTATAAAAATGTGGGTGACAAAGAGACAAGGAGATGATGTTCCGACAAACTTGTGGCTAGCGAAGTTAGTACAGGAGTAACTACACTTTCAGGTTCAGGAGAGACTGATATATATTTATTATGAAACAGATGCTACTTGACAGTCAACCACAAATTCATACCCGTTCCAATTGCTTTTCTAGATTTTTCATATTTTCAGTGGATTACAGCCATCCTTTTGTCAGAAAATGCAGCAGACAAAGAAGGGAATAGCCCATTTTACTGCATGTCATTGTGGTCCTGGTCTTGCTTGTTGTCTGAATAAACAGAAGAAAAAGGAGAACAAGAGGATTGTTCTTCAAGGACCATTTTTCAAGTGATACGTACACATATATACATATACACTCACACACACACACACACACACACACACACACACACATATATATATATATATAGATATATATAAGTATATAATTATGTTTTATATGTTGTGTGCGTGTGTGTGCGTGTTTATATATATATATATATATATATATATGTGTGTGTGTGTGTGTGTATATATATATATATATATATATATATATATATATATATATATATATATATATATATATCATCATCTTCTTTCGGCTGTTCCCATTAGGGGTCACCACAGCGGGTCATCTGTTTCCATTTCTTGCTGTCCTCTGCATCTTGCTCTGTCACACCAACCACCTGCATGTCCTGTCTCACCACATCCATAAACCTTATCTTAGGCCTTCCTCTTTTCCTGTTACTTGGTAGCTTCATCCTTAGCATCTTTTTCCCAATATACTCAGCATCCCTCCTCAGCATATGTCCAAACCAATGTAATCTTGCCTCTCTGGCTTTGTCTCCAAACCTTCCAACCTGGGCTGACCCTCTAATATACTTATTCCTAATCCTGTCCACCCTCGTCACACCCAGTGCAAATCTTAACATCTTTAACTCTGCCACATCCAGCTCAAACTCCTGCCTTTTTGTCAATGCCACTGTCTCCAACCCATATAACATAGCTGGTCTCACTATCCTCTTATAGACCTTCCCTTTCAGTCTTACTGGTACTTGTCTGTCACAAATCACTCCTGACACTCTTCTCCACCCACCCAATCCTGCCTGTACTCTCTTCTTCACCTCTCTTACACACTCACCATTACTCTGAACTATTGATCCAAAGTATTTCAACTCATTCGCCTTTGCCACCTCTACTCCTTGCATCCTCACCATTCCTCTATCCTCCCTCTCATTCACACACATATATTCTGTCTTAGTCCTGTTGACCTTCATTCCTCTTCTCTCTAGAGCATAGCTCCATCTCTCCAGGGTCTCCTCTACCTGTTTCCTACTCTCACTACAGATCACAATGTCATCTGCAAACATCATAGTCCATGGGGACTCCTGTCTGATCTTGTCTGTCAACCTGTCCATCGCCATTACAAATAAGAAAGGGCACAGAGCTGGTCCTTGATGTAATCCCACCTCCACCTTAAATGCATCCATCACTCCCACTGCAGACCTCACCGCTGTCACACTACCCTCATGCATATCCTGTACCACTCTTACATATTTCTCTGACACTCCCAACTTCCTCATACAATACCACAACTCCTCTCTAGGCACCCTGTCATACGCTTTCTCTAAGTCTACAAAAACACAATGCAACTACTTCTGACCTTCTCTGCACTTCTCCATCAACACTATCAGAGCAAACATCACATCTGTAGTGCTCTTTCCCGGCATGAAGCCATACTGCTGATCACTAATCATCACGTCCCTTCTTAACCTAGCTTCCACTACTCTTTCCCATAACTTCATGCTGTGACTGATCAATTTAATCCCTCTGTAGTTACTACAGTTCTGCACATCACCCTTATTCTTGAAAATCGGTACCAAAACACTTTTTCTCCATTCCCCAGGCATCCTCTCACTTTCCAAGATTTCATTAAACAATCTGGTTAAAATCTCCACTGTCATTTCACCTAAACACCTCCATGCGTCCACAGGTATGTCATCTGGACCAACAGCCTTTCCATTCTTCATCCTCTTCATAGCTATCCTTACTTACTCCTTGCTAATCCATTGTACTTCATGATTCTCTATACCCACATCATCCAACCTTCTCTCCCTCTCATTCTCTTCATTCTTCAACCCTCAAAGTACTCTTTCCATCTCTTCAACACACTCTCCTCGCTTGTGAGTATGTTTCCCACATTATCCTTTATCACCTTTAACTGCTGCACATCTTTCCTAGCTCGGTCCCTCTGTCTAGCCAGTCGGTACTGGTCCTTTTCTCCCTCCTTAGTGTCCAACCTTTCATACAACTCTTCATATGCCTTATCCTTAGCCTTCGCCACCTCTCTCTTTGCCATGCGCCTCATCTCATTATACTCCTGTCTACTTTCTTCATCTCTCTGACAATCCCACTTCTTTGCCAACCTCTTTCTCTGTATACTCTCCTGTACTTCCTCATTCCACCACCATGTCTCCTTGTTGTCCTTCCTCTGTCGAGATGTCATACCAAGCACCTTTCTAGCCGTCTTCCTTACTAGCTCTGCTGTAGTTACCCAGCTATTTGGTAACTCTTCACTGCCACCCAGTGCCTGTCTTAAGTCTTCCCTGAACTCCACCTCACAATTACCCTTTTTCAATTTCCATAGGCCTGGGGCTCTTGATTTTTTTTTGTGTGTCTTTTGAGGCTGGGACACATAACTACATAACTTGTAATAAGTATAACTGCCTAGTGTGATCTAGGTGTAAATAACTCAAGATACAGAATGTCTGTATTAACCTGATAGCCACATTATCACTTGGTAACAGAACGTGTAGGACATGACATAAAAAGCCTTAACAAAAAAAAATTAAAATACAAACCTGGCTATCACGTGCCACTAACTTTTATGGTGTAATTAACAAAAGCTGAAGAATAAACATCAGCAAGGTGAAACACCTTCATCCATACATGGCTAAGAAAAAGTATGCTTTTGAAGCAAAAACAGAAAACACTACGACCATTACCTTTTGTTTGTTACAGGAAGCAATTATATGGCATATGTAGTCAGCGTTTCTTATACACTTGCATTCTTCTGCAAATATCATTACAACTTGTTTCACAACTGCCTGAACATAATAGCTTCAGGTACATCGATTGCTGATATGCACTTCATACAGAAGTAAGATAATAGTGTTTGTAAGATGGTGCTTAATGGGTGGCAATCTTTCACAGCATCCCAAGAAAGAACAAGAGAGATTTTTCTCTGCCTGTCCATGATCACTCTTGATTTGATGGACAACAACCTTAGAATGAGAATAATAAAGCATTAGGGGTTGTGGGTCTCTGAAAAAAAGTTTTTATGTGTGTTATGTGCATGTAATATGATAAGCTTCAGTGTATGTGTTATAAGAATGTGTGTACTCAAGCTATCAGAAATGACCACTAAGTTGCTATGAGATAAGATTGAATGTTTTGAGCAGATGTAAATGATCATTTCTTCTAATATTAGTGGGCACGCAGCTGGCATCACAGCAGGGGAAGGGCAGTCTCTGTCCACTACTGAGATCCTGATTCAATATGGATAATGAGTGATATGACTACACAATGACTGATGATAGTTATGTTTTATGTGTCAAAGCTACTTCGAGGCACTCAGGACAATGAACAGGATATTGCATATCTACAGCAATGTTCCTCATGGAATATGTTTGCTCACCTCTTTGTATAATAGCTGTCCTTTCTGTACCTCTAGCAAAATACTAGACAAAAATATTAATGGTGTCTTTCACATAAAAGAGAGGATAACCAAGCCCTTCAATACTCTCTCAGGGGTACCAAAAAATAGGAAGTCATTGTCCAGTGCTTAATTGCCACCTCCTCATACAGAGAGCTAAAATGAGGAACAGAAAGTGGAAAATTTTAAAACTGAGGCAACTACTTACCATAAGAACTATAACTATGTTTGAATACCCTATTATATAGAAGAATATTTTATTAAAGGAGCAATGAATATGACTTGGAAGGAACTGTACAGTGGATCGCTTTTGGGATTACATTTTCTGAGCTCCAAATCATGGTACAAAATACTTGCATTTTATAGCTCCTGCACTTGGGGTACATGTCCTGCAGGTGCATTTTGTGACGTCATGCACCCATCCCCCATGCTCCTGACATTTACCAAGTTTGTTCCTTAATCCTAATGTATATGACAGAAAACTTACCACATTCAATGTAGAAAAAAAAGAACTTTCAAATGTTACTCTGGTCACAGAAAGCCAGTCAAGACCCACACCATGACTGACAGCCTCAAGTGCTGTTATTTTAATCCAGCTGCCACAAGAAGTAGAAGAAGAAGAAGGAATGAAAAGCAGGAGGTTAAGCTCAGTCTTTGCAAGTTGCCAGTGTTCGAGAATGGGCAACATGGAAATCAGAAGAAGAGTTCTTTGTATGAGCCCAGGCCACAGCTGGAGAAAAAATGAGGACATGAGGGGTCAGGAGGTAGACATCAGCTAAAAGTCTTCGCCAGATGTGTTCTTCCTGGGTAAGTGTCTACTTTTTCATCTCTATAAACTCTCTTATGGTTTGTTAACGACTGAGCTCATGTCTCATAGTAGCTGAGCATGCTGAAGATGGTTGAAGAGGTGCCGGTGGGCTGCCAAACTGGTTATGCTGGAGTTTATGGAGCAATACTATGGCTGTCTCACTCATGTGGAGTCAGGTCTTGATGAGCCCATGAAGGGTTTACTGGCTGATCGCCAGGTCAGAATGCTGAATCTTCTGTCTTCATCATGAACTGAATTAAACTTATTGGTTAGATTTGAGGAGATTTGTGTTGTTTCTCTTATACCTGGTGGGGAATATTCCATGATATTGAATATTCAGGATGTAGTTAGTATCTAGTGAGAGAAACCCCTCTATTGAGCTAACCATCACAGATGCCAGTTTTGCATTACAGAAGCATCCAGACTCTGCTCATCCTGCACCAGAGGATTAAATCCTCCACAAATGACTGACAGGCTTGAGTGACATCCTCACAAGCATCCTTTGGCAGATATTTGTGCATCTCTGTAGACCAACAAAGGTCACCTTTCTACCTCATTACTTGATAAGAACTGCAAAGCTTTATCAGGCTAAGTGAAACAGCTGTGCAACTTTTAGCTCTCTTTTGTCATAGGGTCATAGGTAAGTAGTAGGCAATCAGTTTGCACACCATTCCGATCATAGCTAAAAATACCAATTCAAGAGTTCTCTCTAGCCTCAAAAACGGAATGAGAAGATAAATTGTGAGAGAATTTGAGGCTGCCCAGCCAATTATCTAGATTTATTTTATTATTTTATTTATTTGACATTTCTTTACCAGGAAGGTCCGACTGGACAAGTAGTCCATTTTCAGTGGAGGCCTAGGGAGAAAAGCTCAACATGACAGTTAATATATGCAGTTTTTAAGCAGATAGTATAGTACAGTATGTGTAGTAATACAAGCCATTGGATGGATATATATATATATATATATATATATATATATATATATATATATATATATATATATATATATACAGATAAACTTATTTACATATTATACAATATATACAGAGTGAAAAACTTATCTATATATTAACATAAGCCAAAAATAATACAATGTGATCAATTAATATTGTAGTATGGATAAGCAGATAATAGTGGCACTAGAGTTTATAGTGGTTATTGAAGTGATGCGAGAGATAGCAAGAAAAAAGAAAAATAGTGAAGAGATGAGAGAAAGATGGTGAAAAAGAGAATAGTAAGGATAGTACAAGATCTGGGTGAGGGGAAGGGAAGAGAGGAAAGGAAGGAGAGGAAGACGTTTAGTTAGCTATGCTAAGGAGGTGAGACTGGTGATATGTGTGAAAATATAGACGGTGGCAAGTGTGCCACTCTGCTTGACACATAGTGGAAGTTTGTTCAAGAGGTCAGGGGTACTTTGGGATATAAGTCCATCCTACCAGCATGTTTTATTTATCTGCTGATGAAGGTGTAGTTCCTTTAACTGGGTATTTAAGGTGCCATTTGTTCTGTGAAACAGTAGGGGGTCAACAAGGTTTGGATCTTTCATGGGTTCATAACTATATACTAGGCTAACAATCACAAGGGCCTTTATAAGCCTAGTCATGCAATCCAACCCAACTGTGTCCCTGTGTAATTAGAGAGCTCCTATTATGGCTGGAAAGGCTAGACACAGATCCCCATGAAGGAGTCTATAAGAGACTGAATACAGAGAGATGGTCTGTTCTCATATTTAAGATTTTATAGGCCACTTGCCTATTTAATTATTAATCTCTGAGGTCTCTCAAGTTGAGTGATATGTGTAGACAAATACATGCCACAAGGCGCATTATATTCAATAATGGCTCTGATGAGATATGAGTAAAGGGGAATTAAAACTTCTTTGGCTCTAGATGAGAAGCCTTTGGAAATTAAATGAGGCAGACAAAAGGCTTTCCAAACTATTGTGAACATGTGATGGTCAAAAGGTAAGACATTATCAACAAGAGTGCCTAGATCCATTGCAACAATGTCTGATTGGAGGGGTAAGTCTTGTATCTGTATATAAAAAATGTTTTGTTAACCAAAATAAACTGTGCTACATTTTCTCATATTTAATTTGAGACCATTGTCCTTCTGACGATTGTTAACATAGTCTAACCTGGGAATCTTGAGGCAATGTTACAACTGCCTCATGTACACAGACAACCCTCTCCTCCTCCCAACAAATTCCAACACATGTGAGAGATGCAACCATATAGCCAAACTGGAGGCTAAGCTCTCTCAACTCAGTACTGGCATAACCAGTCAGGAGGAGAAGGAAACCACACTCACTACAATTCCAGTCTCACATAGACCTACCAGGACAGCAAACCAAACACATAATCACACAAAAACATACTCGGAGGCTCTAAATAAAGATCTGCCGAAGCAGCAGAGACCTCCAAAGCAGACACCCAAGCAGCCGCTACCCCAAAACAAAACATGTGCAACACATATCTCACAAAGCCAGTGTGCCAAACAGTCACAGCCCTTAAGACTAAACAACACACCTGATACACTTGTAATAGGTGATTCTATCGTCAGGCACACTGACGTCCCGCTCACCAGGCTGAACAAGGAGAGGGTCACGGTGAGCAGCCTGTCGGGCACTAGGATCCGCCACATAATACAAGCACTCAGGTCACTCCAAGGCAAGTACAAATATGACTCAGTCATTGTCCATGCTGGTGTGAATGACCTGAGATGTATCTCCCTGGACTATATGAAAAGAGACATAAAGGAGCTCTCTGAGCATGTAGCCCAGGCCGGTATGACCCTGACCTTGAGTAGCATCTTACCCTCACCAAGAATGATGCCACAATATGAAGATAAGATGATAAATTTCAACAATTGGCTTAAGTACTGGTGTCATTCAAAGGGGATCCAATGCCTGTCAGCTTGGGATGATATGCTCGACAAGCCACGATGCTTCGCTAGGGACGGCTTGCACCTGTCACCCTGGGCTTTCGGATATTGGCAAAGGCTCTTGCTACCCCATAGTGCCTTTTTAGGCAAGGCTCAAAGACAAACCCACCTCCATAGGTATCACAAGGGATAAGAAACTAAGAGTAATGCTACTCAACGCCAGAAGTCTAAACCTCAAGATGCATGCACTCAAAACTCTCCTTAGCATGGAGAACATCGATATCTGTGCAGTAACAGAAACCTGGTTCAGGGCTCCGAGAGCACCCCAGCACTACCAGGTTATACCTCATACCATGCTTTTCGCCCCAAAACTTGGACGAACCACAAAAGGAGGGGAGTATCGATATTCATCAAAGATACCCACACCTCCAGGTTGGTGGCAAAGCAAAGCATCAGAGACTATCCATGTGCAACTAACAGTGGGTAAAACTGCCTTCCAGTTTATAGCCTGCTACAGACCACCCTCCCAAACCCAGGAACCCCACTCGGCCTTCCTGAGAACACTGGAAAATATGAAGGTCTCTCCAAACACCATTATATTGGGCGACTTCAACTACCCAAACATAGACTGGGAGCATTACTCTAGCTCCAGCACCCTAGCCCAAAGGTTCCTAGAATTTATAAACTCAAATGCTATGGAACAACTTGTTACCACTCCCAGAAGAGGGGAAAACATACTGGACCTGAACATCACCAACATGGGGACTCTAGACCAGAAGTGTATCCCTCACTGGTAAGATCAGACCATAAACTAATCTCACTGGATATTCACATCCCGACCCCACCCCCTGCTCAGAAAACCACAGTGAAAATCTTCTCTAAAGCAAATTTCACACTCCTCAAAACTGAGGTGGAATCCTTCAAAGCCTCCGGGCCTGTGGAAAATACAGCCCAGACCGCAGAATCCTTTATAAACGCATTCTATGAACACCTTCAGGAATGCATGGATCATGCGATCCCAAATAAAACCAAGACCCAATCCTCCAAAGGCAGACGTCCTGTCTGGTGGACCCCAGCCATGAACAAACTATACAATAGAAGGAGGAAGCTACTAAATGACAGAGCAAAATCCCAAAAAGGGAAGGCATCACTGATCAGTATTAGCAAAAAACTACAGACACACATAAAATTGTCTAAGGCCAGCTTCGAGAGAAAAATTGCACAGGACACTAAGGATAATCACAAGGCTTTCTTTAGTTATGTTAGGAACCTGGGTGGTAATTCCCAGATATGCTCAGAATTAGTCCAAAATGACAAAAATACACCAAACCCACAGACATTGCCAACATCCTAGCTGACAGGTTTAGCAAACTTCTCCCCGCTCCCCACCAAAGGGCAAATATCTATCCCAGCAGAGTGTTGCCCCTGACATCTCAGATGCTCAGGTAAGAGCCCCTCTCCAAAGCAAAAACACAGCATCAATGGGACCAGATGGTGTCCCGGGCTGCGTCCTACATGAACTCCAAGAAGAGCTAAACCCAAACATAAAACTACTGTTCAATCTCAGCCTTACTACAGGATATGTGCCCAAAGAGTGGCGTACAGCAGCAGTGGTCCCTCTCCATAAAAGTGGTGCCTCAACGGATCCTGGAAACTATCGCCCCATAAGCCTGACTAGCTTGGTCTGCAAAGCTATGGAAAGGATCATCATGGACCTCATAAATAAAGATATTGGGGACCTACAAACACTGGATCCTACCCAGTTCGGCTTTGTTAAGGGCAGATCCTGCCTCTTAAACCTGGTTGATTTCTTTGAAACAGTCACCAAGGCCATTGACGAGGGGAAGGTGGTCCACACAGCCTACCTGGACCTCGTAAAAGCCTTCGATACAATACCCCACTCAGGCATTATAGATAAGCTCACCAGCTTAAATATAAACCCCTATGTCACTAGATGGATTGCAAACTGGCTCAAGGACAGAACTCACATGGTTAGAATTGCTGGAACCATGTCAGACTCCAAACCAGTTACAAGTGGTGTCCCACAAGGCTCAGTCCTGGGACCTCTCTTGTTCGGTATATATTTCTTGGAGGTACAGGCCAACACAGAAGGACTGTGGCTGACCAAGTTCGCAGATGACTGCAAACTGGGCGCCATAATCGACTCTCCATCCGACACAAGCATCCTCCAAAAGGGCCTCATAGAAACAGACAACTGATGCCAGAGCCAGATGAGTGGATGGGAGATCGTAGGTTTACCCCGGGTATCACTTCTGTGTCACTGTTAGACAGAGGCACAGTACACTAACCTCAAAAAAGGGCATAGCAAAATAAATTTAAAATGGGTGGCAAAAGCCAAACACATTCTGGCTAGGCTTATAAATGCCCTAGGGCAGATAGCCTAGTATGAACCTATGAACCTATGAACCTAACCCATGTTCGAGCAATTGTGAGTTAGATGAAAGAATAACAACTCAATTTATAGTCATCTGCAAACATTGGTAACCATAGTCCAGGACTGTTGACCTGAAGGTCTGAGAAATAGATGCCAAATAGGAGTGGGTACAGCACTGAGGCCTATGGTACATCACTGGTAGCTTTTTTTCTTTAGAGGTGGCACCTGCAACTCTAATTACATGAGTTATGTCACACTACCAGTTAGCCACCCACCACATGACATAAAGTTTAATACTCATATTTACAAATCTCCCAGTAATGCTTGCATAGTTAAGAGCATCTGCAAATGGCTGAAGCTTCAACCAGTGTGGACTTGTCTTGATGTAATGGAACCTGCAGATAGTGAGGACTCATGATGTCAGAACCAAATGTGACCTAATTAGTAAGAAAGTTGCAAAATTGTACAGATGACTGTCAATAAACAAAGGTAATGAAAAAAAGAAAACAGTTACTGTAGACAATATATTTCATCCATAAAAAATCTCAAATGGAAAATACTATGCAGTTATATTGAATAGAACAAAGCAGTGCACCAGACTCTGGAGAGCGCAGTAAAGCTCTTTGAGTCTTAGCATCAAGGATTCTACAGAAACATTCTTATGAGGACCTCCTCAGTGGTCTTTTTTGTAGACCACTGGTACTTTGATAGCTCTAATGCTGTGGCTAGTGCTGCAGCATCTGCAATTCAGATGATGCTGTGGCTAGAGGTCTCTTGATTCATTAAGAATTAGCAATGCCAGGCTGCTCTGGATGCTGCTGTCTTGGCGAAGTTTCTCAAGGCCTCACTGAAAACCTTCAAAAGAAGAAACACATACTGACTACCAAGGAGGGTCTTTACGGCACCACCAGTTTGCTATACTTCTAGTTTAGCCATTTCATCATGGAGAAGGAAACCATTCACAGAATGACAAGGACTACAAAGTGTCAGGTAGTTATACCACCCCTCCATGGCAAACTTCACAAGGGATGCTGAAGCAGCCCTAGGAATGCACATGAGAGACTATTTCTCTGAGTCTGCCTAAGCCAGGATGATTGTGACAAGGGTTTAGTATGTTTTGGATATGGTCTAATAAGGCCACATCTCAAATTTCTTAGGTTATCCACCACCACAATCTTCCTTAAAAGATCAATCAGGCTCTGCAGAGCTCTGGGAACAGGCTCACAATGTACTCCTCAAAATGGCCGCAGAGTTGCTCCTACTGTAGAAAAAAGGGAAAAAAGGTTCTATCTCTTCCTCTTCCTCACTTGAGGGACAGGAGAGCTCCATCTCTTTCTGGACCATAGTAGCTTCAATGAGCACATCCAAGATGTCAACCTGGAACCTCCAAGAACTGGGTGAGGCCCTCTCTTATCCCAATGTACAGGATTTTCTTCATCAGGGCAAAGTTAGATATTCCAAGAGGAGAAAATATACTAGATCTCATCATCACAAACATGGGGACAAAATGCTCCACACCGGAAGTATATCCCTCATTGGTGAGATCAGATCATAAACCAATCTCACTGGTATCCACATCCTGCCCCCACCCCAAACAAAAAAGACCACAGTGAAGAACTTCTCTAAAGCAAACTTCACACTACTCAAGACTGGTGTGGTATCCTTCAAGGCCCCCGAGCCAGTGGAAACCACAACCCAAGCTGTGGAAGCCCTTACAAATGCCTTCTACGAACACCTCCAGGACTGCATGGATCAGGCAATCCCTAATAAAACCAAGACTCTTTCCAACAAGGGCAAACGTCCAGTCTGGTGGACCCCAGCCATAAACAAACTTTACAATAAGAGGAGAAAGCTGTTACATGATAGAGCAAAATCCATAAAAGAGAAGACACCCTTGATCATTATTAGTAACAAAATACGAGCACTCATAAAATCATCCAAGGCCAACTTTGAGAGAAAAATTGCCATAGATTCAAAAGACAATCATAAGGCCTTCTTCAGCTATGTTAGAAACCTGGGTGGAAACTCCCAGATATGCTCAGAATTAGTCCAAAATGATACAAAAATCACTGAACCCACAGACATTGCCAACATACTGGCAGACAGGTTTAGTGCAAACTTCACCCCCCTCTCCCCCCCAAAAGGAGAGATAACTATCCCAGCGGAGTGCAGCCTCCCAGACATCTCCAATGCACAGGTGAAAGCTGCTCTCTCTAAAGCTAAAAACACAGCATCAATGGGACCGGATGGTGTCCGCGGCTGTGTGCTACATGAACTCAATGAGGAACTAAACCCGCACATAAGGCAGCTGTTTAATCTTAGCCTTACCACAGGATACGTGCCCAAGGAGTGGTGTACGGCAACTGTGGTCCCACTCCACAAAGGCGGTGCCTCTATGGACCCTGGTAATTACTGCCCCATAAGCTTAACAAGCCTGGTCTGCAAAGCTATGGAGAGGATCATAATGGAGCTCATAAACAAAGACATAGGGGACTTGCAGACATTGGACCCGACCCAGTTTGGCTTTGTCAAGGGCAGATCATGCCTTTTGAACTTGGTCGACTTCTTCGAAACAGTCACCAAGGCCATTGATGAGAGAAAGGCAGTCCATACAGCCTACCTTGACCTGGCAAAAGCTTTCGACACAATACCCCACTCGGGTATTATAGAGAAACTTACCAGCTTAAATGTAAACCCATATGTCACAAGATGGGTTGCAAACTGGCTAAAGGACAGAACCCACAGGGTTAGAGTAGCTGGCGCCATGTCAGACTCCAAGCCGGTCACAAGTGGTGTCCCACAGGGCTCAGTCCTTGGCCCCCTGTTGTTCGGCATCTACTTCTCAGAAGTACAGGCCAACATAGGAGGACTATGGCTGACAAAGTTTGCAGATGACTGCAAACTGGGAGCCATAGTGGAAAGTACATCGGACACAGATATCCTTCAGAGGGGTCTCACGGAAACTGATAGCTGGTGCCAGAGCCATGGCCTGAAGTTAAATGCCAAAAAATGTATAGTCATACCCTTCGGGAAAAACAAGGTAACCCCAAGCTACCATATAGTGGCAATCCACTAAGCACAGAAGAGGTTATCAGGGATCTGGGGACCCAGGTTGACAGTGACCTTTCTTTTGACACTCACATTGCTAAAGTGGTTAAAAAAACCTTCTACATTGCCCACCTGATCATGAAGGGATTCACATCCAGATCAAGTGAGGTCATTGTTCCCCTGTACTCTTCACTTATCAGACCAATGATAAAGTACAATGCCCCATTCGGGATGTATCTCACCCGACACCTGCAGCAATTGGAGAGACCCCAAAAGTTCCTCACCAAAAGGATAAAGGGACTCCAAAATCTGTCATATGCTGCCAGACTGAAGAAACTCCAGCTCTATTCAGTCGCATACCGTCTGCTCAGAGGTGACCTGTGCCTGACATACAAGGCCATGTCCAACCCGGAATTAATGGACATGCTCCACCTCAAAAAATCCAAATCTACCAGATCCACTAGAGCAAGCAACTTAAACCTTAGCACGGATATAAATAGGACATGCTGGAGGGATAGATTTATCACCCAGAGACTCCCTATGTTGTAGAATAAAATCCCGGTCCATGTGAGGCAGAGCACCTCGCTGGCTCTGTTCAAGAGAAATCTTGACTGGTGGATGGGAGATCGTAGGTTTACCCCAGGAATCATCTCTGTGTCACTGCTGGACAGAGGCACAACAAACTAATGGGCACAGTATTTTTTAACATAAGGGGTGGCGTAAGCCACAAAAACTCTGGGCTAGGCTTATAAATGCCTTAGGGCAGATAGCCTAGTATAAACCTATGAACCTATGAACCTATTCCTGTGTGCTAGTTGTTCTTGCTCAGAGAGAGGGCTCAGGAATTTATAGCCTTTTATCCGGAGTGAGGATACAGTAACTAAGAGGCTGGTTAGCATAACAAGATTGGCAGAGAAAGGTGTGGAAGATACAGAGGGAAGAGGTAATTGCTTTCCCATAGGAAAACAGGGTAATAACCTATATGGATTTATGCCCAGAAAGAAATGACAAGTCAAACATGATCCAGATTTAAGACTGGGTTAAAAGAGAACTTGACAGGGGAGTACTGTACTGGAAGGTATAATTTCTAGAAGTTCAGCAAGACTTTTGATTTGGTCTCACAGAGCTGACTAGTAGGAAACTACAGGTGTCTGGTGACTAGACTACATCATGGCCTGTAGGGTATAATTGAAAGTTATATACTCACCATAATGATTGATCTATGTTGCCTGCTTCCATCCTTCCTCAGCAGATGGGTATTTAGATCTAAGTCTTATCCGACTTTGGCCACTTTCTAGCTTTGGATCTGGTGCTCAGGCTGTCCCCTTACCCATAATCCCCCTGTGATGAGAAAGTTACCTCAGATCTAGTTTGCCTGCAGTACTAAAGAAAAGTAGACTACTACTCCCAAAGATACTATGAGAATTAAGAGGGCATCCATGCAACAAAGAAGAGGGGTAGAAGCCAACTCTTATGTGTAGGCTTGAAACAAATCCTATGGTAACTAAGGTTAGGTGAGCCAGAGCACTCCAGGAGTGAATAAAAAGGAATTGGAGCATACCAATGATGGGCAAAGGAGGGTGTGAAGTTAAGGAAGGATGGATGCATGAAACACAGATCAGTCATTATGATGAGTACATAACATTCATACCTGATATTGTCTCATGTGCATTCCTCAGTGGATGGTACAGAAACCTTAGCTATTGTTACACGTTGGAGGTGTCATGGAAGGATGCTCTGGAGCCCAGCCAAATGAAAGAAGGCTTTTGAGTTTGACTGTATACCCAATTTATAGTGTGAAATGACTGTATGGACCTTGGACCAAGTAGCTGCAGTACGTATGTCATCAAGAGGTATTCTGGAAAAGAGGGCTGTAGAAGCAGCTATAGACCTAGTTGAATGGGCCTTTGGAGGTTTGGATAGTGACAAGCCACTTTCTTTGTACACATGAGAGATAAATTGAGAGAGCCAACAGGAAAGTGTTACCTTGGACACTTCCCATCTTGACAGAAAAGAAAGAGACAAATAACTGTCCGGTTTGTTGTAATTGTCTTGATTCGGTGTAAATAGAAAAGCGGTTGATTGTGCACATCCAGAAGATGTTGTTTGTATTTGCCCTTATTTGAAAAATATGGAAAGAACACTGGGAGATTCATTTATTGGTTGACTGATGATTTGGAAGCCACTTTAGGGAGGAAAGTTGGATTAATTCTCAGGAAAACCCTGTCTTTGTGAAAAATCAGATAAGGAGGTTTAGAAGATAAGGCGTGGAGCTCAGAAATCCTCCTGGCAGAGATGATGGCTACTAAAACAGATTCCAATGACAAGAACTTCAGATCAACTTTGGGGGTACTGGATCCCTAAGTGGAGGGTAAAGAAGTAAGATTCCTCTGAGGAAAACTTTAGACAGTCTGAGGGATGCAATAGGAATATAATGTTCTCCAATATGAAAAGAGGATATAATGGTCAATTGTACCATACTAGGGGAGCAACTGGCTCTGTTTTAAAATAGAGATGCAAGAAAACACAGCGTGGATGGAAAAGGGGTTGTAAAAGGATCTCGAAGCCCAAATAGAGAATCTTTTTCATTTACTTTGTAGATATTTCTTGTAGGGGGTTTGATGCCCATGCACTGGCCCAGCAATCAAGGAGCCTCAGTCCTCACCACTAACATCAATGAGGGGCATCCATATAGGGAAAGGATAACAAATACACACACAGTAAAGTACAATTTCCCTTAAGAGCACATAGAGATCAGAGTCAGTCTGCAGCTGGTTTCTCCCTTTCTCTCTCGGTCCCCAATAAGACTCCCCACTGGCACAGCTATAGGGTCCAGATCACAGCCTAGTGGGCAAGCTAAAACCTCCAGCACCCTCTCTGTCCAGCCAGTGCTTTGTGTTCCTGCCCAAGTAGCTGACACACACACACACACACACTTTGAGATAAGAGTTTATACAACCACACAGACACTCCTGGGGAAGGCTGGCACAGGTTTTCCAGCTGTGCCCCTTTTACCCAGACTATACGGTAGAAATCACTGCCACAACCCAACTAATATTTATCAATTACTCAAAGGCCCTTATGAAGAGTGTCCAATTATTACTGTGCAATATTATTATCCAAATGGTAAGTGCAACCAAACAGTAGAGACTTACTTGGAGTGACTTGGTACAGTATTGCTATATATATATATATATATATATATATATATATATATATATATATACGCAATGTACTCTTAGAGCTTAAATTATCTCTACACAAAACAACCACAATTGAAAGGTTTAAAAATATGTAATAATAAATAATAAAAACCCAAGACAATACTTCTTACTACACAGTGCTAGTTAAGAGTTCAGAGATCACAGAGAAATACTTAAAATAATACAGTAGCAAACGTTCTGACATCACAGAAAAACAAACTAATCTAATCTTCCAATTTCCTAGCTATATCTATGAGAAAACACAGTTCTAAAATCCTACTTACATCTAGACACAGGCAAAGATCTGGTGAGTTGGATGTTCTCAAGACAAATGCTCTAGTGCCCTCATTCTTTCTGTCCTTAAACTGATAACACAGTACCACTGATTAATTTCAGATTACATCATTAATAATAGCCTCGTTGATCTTGCAGCTGGTCAGGAACCAGAACAATAAAATAAATTATACATGCAAAATCTAGCCATTAACTCTGGCCTCAAAACAATAGGCAGAAGTCCTTCATCCAGACATATTGGCTCCACATTTTGACATCAAAGACAGTCATAAAATGCTTAACTTAGCTTTCTTACAGCAGAGTGCACTGTTGTTACATTTTTGCAGTTCAATATCCAATGCAGACTTTTCACATTTAAGAGAACAAGCCTGTGGCTTACATTAAAATTTACAAATGACAAAATTATCTAGAAAATTCTATCTAGCTAGGCTGGCAGCCTTTTCTGCTCTGCTTCCAATCACCAGTCCCTCCAGAGGGAAGGGAAAGCAGCTGACAGGATTATCAGGAACTCCCCCCCCCTCCATCCTTACAAGGCCTGCACATGTCCAGATGTCTCAGCAAGGCAAGGAAAATAATCAGGGATAGCACTCATCCCACTTAGAAGCTGTTCTCACATTTACATCAGGAAGGTGCTTTCAATGCATACACTGCAAAATCACGAGATTCAGAAAGAGCTTCTTTCCACTAGCCATCAGGTTACTGAACTCTAGGAATAGTACCCTTCACACTGAGCATTAAGGCAGTAATTGAACAATACTGAAAAGTCTCTATAGTGCAATATGTAACAAGGTCTTACCTGCACTTTGTGGGAACATGGGCAAAATTCTTGGCTAGACTTATAAGGGCCTCTGGACCAATAGCCTAGTAACATCCTATAAACCTATAAACCTATAAACCTATCTTCACAGAGGGCTATTGAGAAGGGGGCAAAATGAGAGTGACTGGGAATGAAAGCCTGGACTGTTTACCCATCAGTGGAACTGGTAAAACCATGCAGTTACCTTGAAGGACAGAATGTCCAGGTAAGGCAACCCTGAAAGGTTAGATAGTAAATCTGGAGTTGAGCCCATCACCCAGGGAGGGTGTACCAGATGAGGCCAGAGGAATGAAAATGACACTTGTTGAGGCCAGTAGAGGGATATGAAGATGATCATGATCATCCTCACCAAAGCTTTCTGTAGGAATTTGGTTATTACAGGGGTAGGAGGTAAAGTGAAAAAGAATCCACTTCTGGAACAGAGCAAAATATTTACTGATTTTGGTGTTGTGGGGAGATACATAGAGGTTGCAGCAAGGCCATCCACAATGGCTGAATATGCGCTTTGCTACTATTGGGTTGAGGGACTGTTCGTGAGGAAGAAGGGCAGACCTGCTCAACCTGTCTGCTAGAACATTGGACTTCCTTAGAATGTACATTGCTATCAGAAAGTGGTGGGAAGATATCACCCATTGCCACACCCTCATGACTTATAGGCACAAATAAGATCAGGTTCCTCCCTGATTCTTGATGTGTCAAACTACTGATATGTTGTCTGTCTGTCTGTCTGTCTTGATAGATATCACACCCAAGGGGAGAGTGTCCTGGAACATCTGCAATGCTAGGGGGACCACTCTTATTTCCAAGATGTTGGTGTGAAGACTGGCTTCTGCTGGAGACCACATACCATGGACCACTTTTCCCAAAAAATGCCTTCCCCACCCCAGGTGGGAAGAGTCCATGGTCACTGTGGCTTGGGGTAAAGGAAGAACAAAGGGACATCCTTAAGACACAGCCTGTGAGTCCAACCACCACTGGATTTGTGATTTGCAAATCTTCTTTTACAGATACCTGAAAGGACATGGGGTATTGCCTGTTAGACCACTGGACTGCAAAAGTCCATTGTAGAACTCTCATGTGATATCTGGACAAGGGACTACTAGGATAATTGCAGCTAACATTGTGCCAAACAGACATAATATCATTTTTTTGGTGGTTTCTAACAAGACAGTCCAGCTATGGTTTACTTGTGAACACATGAAATCCTGGTCTAAAGAAACTTTGCAATCTGAAGTTTCATGTCTAGGAAAGCTCCAATGAATTCCAAGGACTGAACAGACTGGAGATTGGAGTTTGCTGGATTCACTATTATTCCCAGATTCTCACAAAGATGGAGAAGGAATCACTGGCCTGAACAAGCAGATTCCTGGAGGATGCAGTGATGAGACAGTCATCCATTTTAAGGGGACATCCAGAACATCTGCAGTCAGAGGTGTGCTGTTACCGCTACCATGCACTTGGTGAACACCTGGAAGGCTGTGGTGAGACCAAAGGATGGGGCTTTGAATTGGAAATAATTGGATTCCATCCTGAAGTGAAGGAAATTCCTGGCTTGTTTGTCCATCTTTATGTGGTAGTACACACCCTGAAGATTGATGGAGCACATCCAGTCAGTTTTCTTTAGTAAAGACAAAACAGAGTGAACTGTGACTATCTCGAATTTTGTTCAGCTTACAAATTGTTTAGATGGTTGAAGTCCAGAATGGGCCTTAAGTCCTTATTTTTCTTTGGCACTAAAAGGAATCTTGAGTGAATTCTGGATCCTCTCTTGGTCTGGTGGAACCTCTTGGATGACTTCACTGTTTAGAAACTTTATTTCTGAAGCAGCTGCTTCCCTTTGAGTGGGCGGCACATCAGGAAGTCTCACTGTGGATGTGGAGTGGAGAGAGAAAGGGAATGAGATATCAACTGGTTATTATCCCCTGCACCCATACATCTTGAGAGATGGATGTCTAGGTTACTGGGTGCAGGAGTAAGCACCCCCCCCCAACTGCCTACAGAGGATGTCAGTTGGGCAAACATTTTGGAACACTGAAAGTACCTGTCATAGAAAGGACTCCAAATGTCCTGGTTTTGCAGACCACCTCTGCCCAAGGGTAATATCCACTATTAGAGTTTTCCCCTCTGCCTCAGGGGCTCTATCTCCAGAAGTGTTGGGTATGAACACTTGTGACTTGCAGAACTAAAGTCATTTCCACCTTTCTGATTCCTTGAGAAGGTTCTTTGGTAGTAGAAAATTTGATCCCTACAGCAGAAAGGGTCTTACCATATTTTTCTCTTCAGGAAAGTGTTTCTCTTACCTTTGGTCCGAAGAATTTCAATCCATTATAAGAAGCGTTAACAAAAGGTTTCATAAAATACTCTGCAACATAACTAAGCTGCATACAGGCATGTCTGCTAGCAGTGATGCCAGTGCCTGCTGCTCTGGAAGCCCCTTCAGTCGTATTGGAAGTACGACACATATAAACGTTGGTTAAGGACTAGAGGGTAGCCAACTGTGAATCAACAAATTTCCTTTGATTTGCAGACAGGGACTCAAGAGAGATGTGGAGGGATCCTTGGTCAAATCTGTCTGAAAAAGAGTGACATGTGCCAAGTAATTCAGTGCCCTAACAGCAAAGGTTGCTGAAGCATTGTCTCATTTCTCAAATCTGTCCTAAACATGAGATTCCGTGTTAGTGGATAATAGTGGAACTCTCATCCATCTTTTCCTTTTAAGTAGCTGCTACTACCACCATAGAATTTACAGAAGGGCCCTTGCTCCAGTGGGGTTGATTCTTGAGGGATACAAGAAATTTGTCTGGTTTGCGAACGACTGGCTTGGTAATGTCCAGCTCTTTCCATGCCTGTTTGGAGATCAAGTCTACCATCTTAGCTGCTGAAGGAATCACCCAAAACATAGACAGGCTAGCTCTGAAAGCCTAGAGGAATACTGACTCCTCCAGGGAAGGTGATTCTGTGGACCACCCCCTTTCTGTCTGAGCAGTTCTAATATTTCCCCAAATGTGACATGCTCTAGGGAGGGATCTTTGGGAACCTATCCCTTCACTGAAGCCAGTGTCTACTGTCAGCAATTCCTGGAGGGAATCAGTGTGACTCCTTTTCTACCTATGTTTCTCATGCAGCTCTATGGATGGGTGTTCCAGAGAGGACTCAGAAGCTGATAGGGACTCCTCAGTGTAGGCTGGCTCAAGGGGTTTGGATGCTGGGTGTCCTGATGGGACAATATGACTATGACTATGACTATGAATATGAATACTAAACTACTACTATGAATAGGCTCAGAACCAGGGAAAATATTGTGGGGGGAGGGATGGATCAGAGCTCATGAGGGAAGTCTAGTCTATAGACTTGGAGAGCATTCTTTCAAAAGCCTTGAAGGCTGAATTCAAAACAGATCCATAGGAACTGAAGCCCCCAGTGGAGGCTTGATCTGAGAAATCTCTCAGCCTATATCTGAGGTTGATGTCAGAGCTAAGCTGTCCAGTGCCAAAGCTGCAAGGGAGAGTAACTCATGCAAATGTTTCGGCTCTGACCTAACCCCTTCTGAGTCAATGCTGACTTCATGGTTTCAAGAACCAGAAGGCTCCAAATAAAAGGTCATAGCCAACCAAATTAAAGAAACTGTCTGAGTTGAAGACGAACAGGTCTTCAGCTTCGAGGAACACATACCGCAGAGAGAGCCTAGATCCAGCTGCTCAGATACCACTGGATGAATCAGAGAAGTAGTTATCACTTGGTGAGGGAAAGAAACCAGTTCTGTGGATCTAGCAGAGGCCAAAGCCAGGAGGACCTCCAGATGAATTTGGGTCCAGAGGAATTTTCTTTTCAAAATGTCATTGTCTGCTTTGGTAGGACTCCTGGAGGACCTGGCTGAATGGACAGATGAAGCTAAGAAAGAAGACCTGGAGGTCCATTGGAAGGATCTTTCTTGAAGGATCAGAGACCTCAGTCAGGGTGAAATCTGTCATGGAGAGACTCAAGGCTTGTGATGAGATGGATTACTGGATCTGATTAAGATCAGCTCTGAGGGCAAAATTCGATCTGAAGGCTTTGCTAGTTTTGGAGCCAGAGCTAAGGAAGGAGAATGCTCCAGAGACCTTTTCTTATCATAGGTTCATAGGTAGGTACTAGGCTATCAGCCCTGGGGCCTATACAAGCCCAGCCAAAAAGGTACCCTGGCTTTTGCCACCCAAGAAAATTATTTTCTTGTGCCACTGTCGAGCAGAGCCACAGAGGTGATCCCTGGGGTGAATTTCCTATTTCCCATCCAATCATCAAAATTTTTCTTGAAGAGTGCTAATGAGGAGCTTAGTTTGATATAGATAGGTAGTTTATTCCAGAGTATGGGAAGTCTCCGGGACAGGAATCTATTCCTCCGGATAGATTATCAACTTTGAACTTTTCCTTTTCTTTTCTTTTTCTTTCTCTTTATTCTTTTCCATAGACTTTTCAGTTCTGTCATGATCAGCTGTTTTCTTAGTTGGTAGAGGGGAAACAGAAGGTTTAGAGGAAAGAGAAGAGGTACTTTCTCCCACAGAGGCAGTGAGAAGACCTTCCAACACCAACTTATTCCCACATTCCACAATTGTTCTTTGCCTGTATGATTCATAGATGGTCTACTGAGATTTCAAATGTGCAGCCTCTAAGCAATATACACACTTTAAGTGAGCATCTGAATTAAGCAACTTGTGGCCACAAGCAACACACTTTTTGAAATCTAAAGTTATTTTTGATATCACTGCAAAAGTAAACACAAAGGTAGGAGAGACAAAAAATATAATCTCAACAAAGAGAGAGAGAGAGGGAGAGAGTGACTAACTGTTGAGAGAAAAAAGAGATATAGGAGCAGTGCCCAAAGGTGTCAGACAGCAGGAAAGACAGCAGGAAAGACAACTCAAAATAGACTTTTTTTAATGTGTGTGTGTGTGTGTGTGTGTGTGTGTGTGTGTGTGTGTGTGTGTGTATATATATATATATATATATATATATATATATATATATATATATATATATATATATATATGGCTCTATATTACATCGTTGAACTCACAGGAGTTCAAACAATGTAATATCGAACTGTTAAGTTCGGAACCCAAAAAGTACGATAACACAGAACAGCGATTTTTTTTCCCCAGGGAAAAAAAATCTGTGTTCCAGTATAAAAAAAAAAAAAAGACGTACACTTTAAACATAAACTAATGTGGGGAGCTTCTCCCCTCACACCCCCTCTACTTAAATATACCAACTGCGGGATTGCACCACAGTGGAGGAAATAGCAAAGCCGTGAAAACGGCCCACCGATTTTTTTCCCTGGGAAAAACATCAGTGTTCTGTTGCTTCACTTTTTTCGTTTTTCGAACATTTGGGTTCAATATTACAACGTTCGGACTCCTGAGAGTTTGACGTTGTAATATCGACCCCATATATACATACACACACACATATATATATATATATATATATATATATATATATATATATATATATATATATCAAAACCAAATGTAAATCCAGCACTCAAAGGCTTCAGTGGAAAAATGACAAAAGCCAACTAAATAGCGAAAGAAGACTTTATCTTCTGTAAATACCAAGTTCAAATGAACAGTGGTGTAAGCAGCATCAAAAACACGGACCGGTTTCGCCCCCTGGCGTCCTCAGTGTAGTGAGGTAACTTGCTTGTCACAAGGGGATTATGGGTAAGGGAACGTGCCTGAGCACTGGATCTAAGGCTTGAAAGTGGCTGAATTTGGATTTGACACTGATCCAAAGATCCATCCATTGAGGAATGAATGGAATAGACAACATCAGACCACATAAGATTGTGATGAGGGGATATTGTCAGTAACAAGGGAGGTGACTAGTGGGGTAGTGCTGAGGCTGATCCTGGACTTAATGTTCCTTAGTGTTTACTTTAGAAATATCTAAGGACTACAAAACAGGATCAGTCTTTTCAAGGATGACATCCAAATAGGTACAGCAGTGAAAGATGTGGGTAAGAGTCTATGGAATGAATCTGAAAAGCTGAACAAGTTGTCAGAAGGATGGCAGCTGAAGTTCAGTGAAAACAAATGCAAATTACTGTACTTGGCCCATAATTATTATTATGGTTTGAAATAACAGCCAGGGAGAGAGAAACCAATGATTGCAGAGCAGGAGATGGACCTGGTGATATTTATCACATGTTGACTGAACCAGAGGGAGCACAATGGGAGGCCCATGGCAGCATCAGCAAACACAACACTGCAGCTTCTCCACAAGGGATGGTTCTCAAAAGTAAAGAAGTAATGCCCTGGTTAGCAACACCTTCAGTAACACATGCAATTCTAGAGACCACAGAGGAAAAGGAGACTTCAGGCTGCTGGAAGGAGTCCGGATAAAAGCCATCACAAATGTATATGGGGTGGAGCAGAGGCTGTTATTTCTGAAAATCAGAAGGGAGAAAGAAAGTATAGTATAGTGTAGTATGGTAGTACAAGGTCATCCTGGGGTATGTGAAGGAGTCACGCTGAACAAAAAGAAGAGAGAGGAGCTAGAGCACCAACGACAAACTGTACTGGGCAACTAGCTCCTGCATTTGTGAAAGTATTTCTGTATAAGGAAAGTTGGGACTTATGGAATGGACTACTAGAATGTGTGGATGGGAGGAGGGAAATCCTAAGAGAAGTCCAAGGGGCATGGGAAAGATGGAAAAAGGGGAAGGGCAGGAGAGATGGAGGTGAAGGAGAATGTTAAATTCACTTAAGGAGCAGATGAGATGCAAATACAGTGCAACATTATGGGATACCAACACCATTATCAGTCTGTATGGTCCAGCCAGAGATGTGGGGAAGACTGTTGAAACATATAGTGGAGAAACTCTGTTTCCTTAATGAACAGCTACTGGCTTCCAACTTTTCATATGATTCCTTTAAATATTAAATTATCAATATTGGCAGGATACTATCAGCTCAAGTAGCCCAATGTAGCTCCTTTTTTGAAGGAAAAGTTTGTACTCACAAGTATACAGACAATACTTCTGCAGTACAGAATGGGCCTTTCTTGAGAAGTTGTTATATCCAGTGCTGGAAGATGCAACTACACATAGGAACATAGCAAGGGTACAGGGAAAACGATCACATGGACCATAAGAGGCCTAGTGATGTACACCTTTAAGTAGACACACTTAAAAGTTATTGACACCCTTTTTAAGTGTGTAATCTTGACCACCTCCTAAATCAAGCTGGAACATACATGATAACCCCAGCGTTAATTTATGTCTAGTGATCCAGTCATCAAGACTAGACTAAACATTTTCATATATGAGGATATACAGGCCTAACCAGCACAGTTTTTCTTAGAATGCTGCATGTGCTGCCTGTCTTGCCCCTACACTTAGCCTGCCCTTGAAAGTTAGGGAAGCTTTTAGTGGTGATCAGTGCCATGTCAGTGGGAGCGTATGTAGAAAATGCTGCAAATCATCACAACAGGGCAGGCACTTGTATGTCGTTGAGTCAGTGCTTGATTGTACTCACATATGTGGACACTGCTGGGCTGTGATACAGTGGCATGAGGCTTACGTTACTGTTATAAAAATGCCAAGGAAAGGTTCAGTCCATTTTACCTGAACTGGAAAAGATGAAAATTGCTCAGAACACCACAAGGCAGTAAGAAGACATTTCCCCTTTATTAAAAATGGTGTTCACCACTATCCATGCAAAAAGACATAACAATGTTCTTCTCTTTTCCCAGGTAGGCCAACATTTTTTGAATTCTGCACTCAGTAAGAACATTTGTATAACTCAATCTGTAACAGAATTAGTTTCTCAGACTGGTTTTGTTTATCTTTTCGGCTTTAGTTAGTGGTCACCACAGCGGAACTCCGGTCCGCTAATGATTGGCAGTAGATTTTTTTATGGTGCCCAACCTTCAGTGAAGGTACGCCCACTCACGCATGTCTTTCGGAGGCCACTCGACCGTGGGGAGGACATTCAGACTCCTCACAGAAGGCACTCCAGCCTGTGGTACAATGTTAATTTCAATTCCTGCTTTCAGACCTATGCCAGAAACACAGCGAAATGCACATACACACTCTGAGCTTCAATCCAAAGCCCTGGGTTTGTTTTTCTCAAGTTTTTCCAAAGTGTGGAAGGCTGAGCAAGTTAGTTAAGCAGACAACACACTAGAGCTGACCTTGAAAAGAGGCTTGTGCATCTAGAGGATTTAGTCAGTTAACAAATATATAAAAATAAAATTTTTGCAGTCTTTCCTTAAAAATTTGTGAGAAGGAATGGTACTGAAAAACTTTATTTTACTTCAAACATTGCATCAATCCCCAGCACACATCAGTGTGTCTGCTGACAACTTAACTAGGAAAATTTTTAGCAAAGTTTGAATGGAAACTCAGGATTTTTTACTCCATAGTGAAGTGGAGAGAGGCACAGCAGTACAGAGCATATTAATATTAACTTCACAGGAAGGAAAAACACAGTGCATAGCATTCTGCACAGGAACTGAAGACCACCAGATATAGGCAGCAGATGCCTTTTTTAACATAGATTCAAGTCCTGCATTTTGCGCCTTTCTATCTAACTCAGTAACAAGATAAAGAGCACTTCATTCTCTAGCCCTGAGTCTTCTGTCATAGTTGATATCCAGCCACCAAGGAAGTTATCAGTAATTCCAAACTTGTCTAAGAGAAGGGCAAGTTGTTGCACACAAACCTTCATCCTTTCATGCTAACAATAAGGATGATTGGTCACTGATTTCAGCAGGAATTCCATATCAGAAGGGATTTTACAAGTCAATAATGAGGGCAGGAAACCACCTACCAGAATATCATGCTTAGACAAGGGTTATAGGTCTCTTCATAGTACAATTCCTAGAGGTCCTAGTAATCAGAACTCAGTTGAAAAGAGAGATTTCCTTTGCTGGTTGCACTAATGAAATAAAGAAAGATTCTTGGTTATGTTTTGTTTCAGATGCTGCTGTAGGGGAGGCAAAAGCTGTAGAAGTTGAGTTGTTGATAAGGGAAGTCACAGAATGAGTGAAGTGTGTGTGTTGAATTGTGTGGCAGTGTTATCATTTTGGTTGTTTAGGGTTAGGGTAAGTTCGGTGGTTTGTCTAGGGTGTAGAATGTGATTTATTGCTGTTCAGAAGGCTTTTAGGTTACTTTGGTTATCATTTTACATGTTAGAGTAGAAGAGTTTTTGTTAATTTTATTATGTGTTTAGTGAGGCTCCTGAAGTGTCTTTAGTGCTGGTGGTTGACAATGGTAGGATTTTGTTTCCAGGTTTTCCATACTTTGTCACTGTTGTTCCTTAATTATTTTGTTTCCTTTCATAGCCAAGGAGCTAGTTTTGTTTTGATTCTTTTTGTTCTTATGGGGAAATGGGTGTTTAACATTTTGGGGAGTGTGAAGTTAAAGTGGAGAATGGCTTCATCCAGGTTGTAGCTCTATACAAGTAAAAATTTGACTCTCCCATCTTGTATAATATTGCAATTGTTAAACTTTTGATAGATATGTTAATTGTTTTAAAATTTTACTTTATATATTTTTTTATGTTTTACTGTTTCATTTTTCTATGGCACTTCTCTCCTGGAGCACCGCTAAAAAGAAGCTTTCCCAGTAAACAAATGCATATACATAAATAAATAAATTCATGCTAGTGAGAGTAACACTGGGATGTTCATTTCCATTTTATTTCTCACTAAATATTGCAGTTTGCGTATTGGGAAACAAAATTTTAATTCCCATCTTGTACTTGTATTATGTGATTTTTTGTAATTTATTTTGCATTTAGTACACATAAAAGTGACTGCTAGAACATATAAGTAGTTGGCACTCAGTTTACCACCATTTTTACAGGAGCTTGGATATCAAGTAAACAGGAATATTTTTTGTTGAATCTAAATAATGTATTTCAAGATGGTCTTCCATACTACAAGGAAATATCTTTGTTTTGCTGTTACTGTTCACAGATCCATCAGCTACTGTTCATCTGTGATAAAATATTTACTTCTTCTTGTTTGTGTTTGTATAATGTTTTCTGTAACCAAATCTCAAAGTTCTTGTTTAGATGCCTGAATGGTCTTCAATATGTATATATATATATATATATATATATATATATAAACATACACACACACACACACACACACACACACACACACACACACACACTCACACACACACACATATATATATATATATATATGTATATTAATGAATAATATTATGTGTAATTTTCGTCTTATTAATTTTTCTTTAGCGTATGACTCCTAAGTCCTGACAGTAGTTTATTGTACTGGTTATTTCAGTAGCAAGTCATGAGAGTTTATGCTGCCTTTGTAGTTTCTTGCTGTCTGATATTTGAACTTGTCCTCCAAAAGTCCTGGGACAAACTGAGCCTGTGGCAGCACTCTTTTGTAAGTTTACACATATGCTATGCATGCATCAAGGGCTAAATGTAGACATCCTAGTCACTTTATAACAAGGAATGTAATCATGTTTGTTCATAGCAGTATGCTTCTGTGGTCTATTACAAAGCAAGGTCTAGCAGAAGAGAAAGGCTCAGAGGTTTCATCACCAAAAGAGGTGTGCAACTTGGGTGTAGATTTGACAGCTGCTTAATGTCTTCTAACAAAAGGCAGATTTAAAAGGTCAAGTTGCTTGGGATTATAAAGGGAATATCAGATTTCACAGTTGGAGAAGTAGGAATGACCTACACTGACAGAGACAGAGAGCTCATGAGAGAAAGACAGAAAGAGTTCTCTTCATTGTACAGAAATAATCATACAGAGACAAAGAGTTTTTTTAATTAGAATTTATGGTAGTCAAGTTAGAAACTTCAGTTTTAAGCATTAACGGTTGTCATTTTTAGAACTGCTTGGCCATTTCCTGAGCTCTGTGATATTTCCTGGTTGCATCTTACATGGTCTCAGTTACTTGATATATTCAAATATGCAGGCACTATCACTGCAATTGTTGTTTCCACTTGGGAGGTCACCACTGAATCCCGCTGGTAAGCTGCAAAATGACAAATAGGGAGATCAGTAACTTGAAACAGGGAGACTGAATAACTGCCCTCATTCTGTCTACTCAGCTCTCACAAGTTCGATTTTCACGTGTATTACTTCACAGAAAACTAATATTAGCACTCAGCAGGTCTTATTATGTGGGAAAGGTATTTAAGAAAACAGAAATACACATTAGGTATTACTGTAAATTTTATACCACATAGTCACTGCCTTCCTTCTGTTGCTGCATTGGGCTTCTTTCTGATGATGTGCTAAATAGGTTCAATATAGATTAGTAAGACGCTGTCCGGTTCGATTCTCAGCTAGAGTGTCTTCTGCGGGGAGACATGCGTGAATGGGCGTACCTTCGTTGAAGGTTGTGCGTCAGGCCTGGTAAGCCTGTACGTAAAAATCAACTGCCAATCATTAGCTGACCGGAGTTCCGCTGTGGCGACCCCTAACCGGGAAAAGCCGAAAGACACAAAATAGATTTGATGGCATACAGAGAAACAGCTGTATAACCCAAGTGATCTACATTTGATCAGTGACTCGGGCATCATTTGCAGTGGTACAGGGAGGGAAGAAGAGTGAAGATTCTTTGCTTGTGTCTTTCCAGAGGGGAGGGAGGGTTGATGCATTAATGGAGTTTAAAACTCCTGTGACTGTAGTGGAGACTGGGGTTCAAAAATGGCAGCCATGATGGATGTACAAGTGGGTTTGGGGGTGCTGCCATCCTGGAGATGGGGGTTCTGATGCTTCTAGATCATACCACCTGGTAGCAATAATCTGTACTAACTATATGTCAGCACATAAAAGGTAGTATCATCACTACAGAGATAATCGTTCTACAGTATGCAGCTGTTGTGATTCCTGGGTCATTACAAATCCTCCTATCACACCTCTCAACTGTACAGATTTTCACAGATTGTACAGATTTTTGCCTCATATTTTTAGCCCATTTTTTCATAAAATTGTGTTTTTCTGGCAAATTAGTGGCAAATCATTAAAAATTGAAGTTACAAAATAATGACAGACATTTGAGTTTCATACTTCATACCCTTCAGAAAATTCATACTAATGCAAAACCTGTTATTCTATGAACTTTCTAAATTTGTAAGAGCAATATGTAAAATTGTCCCTATTTTTGGGCCTTTGTCCCACTTTTATATATGGCTTTGTCCATATTTCTTGTTCTAAGAGGTTGAAAGGTATGCCTCCTATATTACCTACTTCACCAGAAAGAGGGAAGATGGAAATCTTGACTGGATAGGTTACAACCAGATACAGAGATTATACATGGATTGAGTATGGGTGGGGGCTGATCACAACACTGCATTGCCATGATGTGTGCATTCTGAACCCACGGACACAGACAGAGAACCAGAGTTAAAAATAGAAATAAAAAGTAAACAACAGTTCAAGCAGTATAAACTTCAAAGAAGCGGGTAAAGCAACCAGTTCAAACAGTATAACCAAAATTAATGAATGAAGCTAAAATATTCAAAAAAAAAAAATCATAAAAAGACATTAATGAAAAAAAATACCTTTAAATCAATACCTAAATTTTTATTAATATTTAATTTCTCGTCTTTTTACAAAAAATTTTTGACATTAATAGCTACAAGGTAAAATATCAGACCTTAATCTAATCTAATCTAGGCGTTTCTCTTAATCTCCAATTTAATCACTGAAATCTCCAGAAATCTTATCTTTCATACATTAATAAAAATTTTAAAAAAAAAAAAAAAAACTGGTTTACAAAAGTACAGACACTTATATAATGCTAAATTGTCTCTATTAATATGTTTAAAATTAATGGCATAAATGTAATCCCTATTAATCAATAAGTGCTTGTTTCTGTTGGTAGGTTTAACTGCAAAATTTGTAGGTATATTTCAGAAGGACCTTTTATTGACATCTAGGAGTTGTCTATGTAGTATTTGTTGATTAAGGAACATCTTTATGCCATTAAGGCTAAAGATAGTAACAATGCCTTATATAAGCATTCCATTACATGTACCAGCTTTAACAAGTTTTTATTTTCTATTTTAGAAAAATGTACATCAGAATGCCTGTGGCAGATTAGATTAAGGTCTGATATTTATATTAATAAAATTTTAGGTATTGATTTAAAGGCTTATTTTTTAAATAATGAGTCTTTATGATTTTTTTTTTTGAATATTTTTCATTCATTCATTGTTAATTGATTGATTGGAATGGCTATTTTAGTTTTTTTTTTGGTATTTTTTATTCTGATGAAGGTGTTTTATTAGAAATAAAAAAGTGTAAATTCTTGTGGCTCAGTTCATTCACCTGCATAAAATGAATCAATAAATGTGTTTACATTTCTTTTGTTGAGTACTATTCTAAAGTAGTACAGACAATGGGGAATCTTGTCATTTAACTGTGGTAACTCAGTTTGTAATTTCCTTGATATAGTCTTTCCCATGTATTAACCCCTTTTTAGACAAGTTAATTAAACTAAAATTTTCACAGATATAGCCATTAGTAATTAGAAGCTTACTAGAATTATGGCAAAATTTTCTGACAAAGATTTTGTGCAAAGGATGGTGGTACAGAGTGATGCAGGTTAAGGCTGAGCAACAATTGTTCTTTGCCTGTTGCACTGTCAGTGCGTGATCTCTTACATTTGAGATAGTATTCCACCAACAAAGTTGTCTCTTTCTTCATTGGTAGAAGCCCTTTTAATTTCTTTAGGCAGACTTTTATCACAAAAGCTTTATGTCTCCAGACAGATTCTAGGTTTTAGTTTTGTCCCTCACACTGGCCAGATAAGGTTGCTATCCTGATTAATGGCAAAATGAGTCTCTAAAGACACTTATCCAGTGAAAAGAACTGTAGCTTACCTATCTCCATTCTGTAATGCAAATGCAGTGGTTTTAGGCTGTGTTTTTAAGTTTACATTTTCCCACTGACGCATTACAAATTTTTAACAGGTTTGCAAATTCATTTCTAAGCAGCAAATTTATCGTGTGCTCATATCTCACCTTGGGTCATGAGATTCAGTCAGGGTAATTGTTCTGTGGTTACATTTTCCATGTACTATGCAGCTTGTCCATTCTGTGGTGAGAGCAAACAATGTGGATAACAGTTAGACCTGTGTTTACATGATTTGTCAGTCTTTCCTTGTCATAGCTCCAATTTTGGGTTGCACTCCATTGCTCAAATCAACTAAGCTCAGGCTATGTATGAGCGTATAAGCCTGAGTCTTCAGCTGCTCATATCACTGTAGATACTAGTGAGAGTTACTTTTGCTTGTATGTGTCTGCTTAGTGTGATGTAGTGTCACAATCTCCTGGAGAAAGAGCAAGACAGACTTCACACTGCCTGTCAGTTATTACTTCTCCAAGGTGAGGTGGCCCCGAATGGAGAATAATGAAATTTGGGGATTAGTCCTATCTTGGGGGAGGGAATTCCCCTGCAAAAAAAACAAAAAAAAACCAAATGAGTTTCTAAGAGTTTCATGATTACTTTAGTTTTCACAAGATGGAATGCTTGTGATACAAGTCACAAAATACTCCAGTTGGTGCTACACGAATTACTGACAGTATGAATTTTATGTTTCAGAGGCTGTGGTATCTCACAATGAAGTGTAGCCGTCGTATTTTCTCCTCAAGCCTTTTCAGGAATCCCCTTAGTCAAACAAAACTTTATCATTTATCTTTTAATCCAAGTGTGTTGATTCTGACTGTGTTACTTGATAATATCATGCTAGGTTGCTGAATGCTAGACTCATAGCCATCTGATGCAACTCATTTGTATTTGTATTTTTGGAAATGCAGACATGAGTTATTCAGAATAACTTTGAGTAACCAATGACTTTTAAATGTAGTATTGATAATCCTAAAGCCTAACCCTAAAACTCTAATCCTAACCTTAAAAGTGTAACTCTAACATTAAAACTGTATCTCTAAAGCTAAAATGGTATGCCTAACCCAACCTCAAAGTTCTGTTTCTACCATTAACCTCTATTCCTACCCCTGACTCTAAAACATTACCATGCAACCATAACCAAATCAATCCACTTCCCAATAAAAGCTAAAGCCATCTTCCTTTGAAGTATATAAACCTTCAGACTCCTTTTATGACAACTACTGCCTTACAATAAAGAACAAACTACACTTCAGGAACAGAATATACAATTGCTATAGCTGAAAAAAACTTTTTCAAAAATCATCCCTTCTGTCTGGAATAATATTCCACAAATGTACAAAATGCCCCTAACATCAATATTCAGATCACTCTTTAATTAAAAAGCTTTTTCAAGACAACAACAGTGAGTGCACCTGTTTTGAAATAAATAGTCAGTGTCCTTAGAATTAATACTCCTGGCTTATTAGAATTTATACCTCTACTTACTTTTCTGTTTAAGCCAATGCCTTCTAGCTTCATTAACTTATGCTAAAAATCCCAATATATTCAATGAATTTCTACCACTAATCACATAACAGAGTTCTGCTCCTATAATATCCACTGTACCGCCTATTTCTACTACTCCGTATATTAAATACTATATACTACTGACATCTGTTAACTCTGTTAACTCTTTATTCATGTCTTAGTTCTAACAACACTAACATGCTATTTAACCTTTTACTTGCCTCTTCAGTAAGACTATTAATCTTCCTTTGCTATACCAGTTCACCTATACAATTCCCCTATATAAACTCCCACTTCACGTGAGGCAGAGCTCCTCAATGACCCTATTCAAGCACAACCTTGACAACTGGATGGAAGACTACAAATTCACCATGGGGGTAGCACCTATGTCCATCATGGACAGGAGCAATCAATGTTAATCACTGATACACTCAGCTAACAACCATGGTCAACTAGGGAACAAGGGTATTACATGGCTGGGCTTGTTAAGGCCCTAGGGCCATTAGCCGAGTAACCTCATATGAACCTATGAACTTATTCAGTACTACAGTATATATATATATATATATATATATATATATATATATATATATATATATATATATATTTGGACTGTCTACATAAATATAGACCAAGTGTTAGCCGCTTGAGTAACATCCTGTTCAGTATTTTTTAAATTTCTTTCTACTTTGAATACATTTTGAGACATATGTTTGCAATCTTATGACCTGTAAAAGGTATTTAATTTCTTCTTTGCTATATTATTACCTCTTAAAATGTATTTATCTTATTTGTTCTTTCCTAGATGGCTCAGGTCATGCATGAAAAAGGTACTTAGACTAGTGTACTCACCCAGTTAACATATGTAAAATAAGCCATAATAAATGATAAATCCAGCTGTAACCCTACACCTAAAACTGTAATCTAACCCTAAGCCTAAAACTTTACTTCAGAAGTATAAGGATCTGGGTTATAATTATTGCATAATTCGCCATTACGCTACTTCCACACAGCTTCTAGTCATGTGCTGTAAGTAACCACTCCCAGGTTGCCATACTGTACCACTAAATCCACTACATTTTCTTTTGCCTCCTATATGCAGGTGTTTCTGATATGGCCCTCTGTTCTGCATGCATGCTGTATTTTACTTTTGGAACTTTATAATTTTTCTTTACTTCTACTTTTCTATACAATGAGTAAACATTTATATTTTATCATTTTGTCTCTTTTTTAATTTCTTATGTTTAGCATGTAATTTCTAATGTCTTCCCAAGAATGGACCCCATTCCTTAGAGTATGATTAATGCTTATAAAAATAGTAATGCTTCTGTATTTGATGTTTGCCAAGAGTACTCTTCTGAGCATCAGCAATGTGCCCAGAACTGCTTCCTTCGGCAGTTCTTATGGTGTGGCCTGTACATGCAACATGTTTACGTATACTTGAAAATGTATTTTTGTTCACCCTGTTGCACCTACTAGTATTGGAACTATGTGGATGACTTCATCACACATTGCTCTACGTTTCACTTGCATATCCTAGTATTTTATAACTTTATGTCTGTCAGTATGCAGGGTACTATAATTGGCAGGTGTAACTATTTCTATGAGTAAGGCTATTTTTGCCCATTCTTCTACTACAGTATCTGTTTTTCTCTTCTACTTTCTTTACTGTTGGTATTATATGATTCCCAGATGATCAGTAACTTTTCAATTTCAGTAGTTTTTTGTGGTTCATGTTTCCAATGTTTTTCTGCTGCACATATGTAATAATGTTTTTACAACCCTAGGGTAATAGTCTTACTGCATTATTATGCCTTTCAGTGTATAGCCCCTCAGCAATACGTATATCACAATCAGCAACAAGATGTGTAACTGTTTCTTCTTCTGTACCACAGAATGTATATTTGTATCTGTTTTCTCTGTTTTCTAAAGACTGTAAACCAGGGTATATGTTGTCTGCTATCTTAAGCAGCCATTATTAATCCTTCATTCTTTGGCTTGAATTAACCTCTCCTTAACCATTGATGCATCAAATCTTGGTCAACGTGGTTGTTTCAAAAGTTCTTATATTTGCCAGTATAATTCTGTTTTTTCCACTTTTCTTTCCTTTTTTTGTGGTCATGTTTGTTACATTCTTTCTTTTGTTTTTGGCACTTTTTGTTCCAACAGTTTTTGTCCAGTTCTAGTTTGACTTCCAGTAATGCTCCTTTTCAAAATGCTTCTGCTAGTTTAAGTAAAACTCTTTCATTATGTTTGGATTTACGACTGCAGACAAATACATACAGTCAATTTCAAGGAGGTCTCCTTCAGACCAAGGGGTATATATATATATATATATATATATATATATATATATATATATATACACACACACACACACACACACACACACACACACACACACACACACACACATATATAAAATCATATATCATTTGATAACCATGAAGACATTTTCATGTTTTCTTGCCCAGCAAATCCAGTGCTTTTTAGGGCCAGTCACTCATCCCAAAGCTGTGAGTTAAAACAGTAAGAGCAAGTTATGCAGGAGCAGCAAGTTAATTTATAGCTTGAATTTTATTCCTACATGTCAAGGCAGTTTTCAATATTAGTTTTATTCTCCTAAAGAGGTCCTTACTAAGCTTTGTTCTAGTTTGTTCATTCTGTATTGCTGATATTTGTACAACCCCCTTCTTTTATATCACATTTCTGTCAGAGGATGTTAGAATGCTTGCACAACCCCAGTGTAATAGTCTTGCCACATTATTATGCCTTTCATTGTATAGACCTTACTATTTTTTTACCACTTTCACATATTTTGTGTTATTAACTGGCACTGAGTATGTTTGCATAAAGGCATAGCGGCACTTTTTGCCATTTGCCCCTCTGCACTGATGAACCTTGATACTTTGAATACCACCCTTAGCTTTTGTTGCAGGAGCAGTCTTGCTCATTTCCACTGGTTGGGGTGGCAATGAGGAGTTTTTTGTTTTCCTTACTTTCTTTGTGGTTGCATTTTTTTCATCATTGCCTTAGTTCAGTGACAAAAGGAACGGATTAAAAATTATGAAATGATTTTTGTGTAGACTTAGTTGTTTTGGCAGTTCCATATTAGAATTCGTAAGGCATAAAATTCTGTTTTTTCTCTGACTGCACTTGTCTGAATTTGGCATGGACTTTATAAATTTATCAGCAACTGCTGTACACATTCTGTAGCATAATGGCTCCTGTATAATTCTGGGGACACAGTGAGGGGCATGTTATCTTTCTAAGTTGTGGCAGTGCAGCCTTGGAGTTGGGGAAAAATTTCAGGAGTACACTGGTCATGGTGGCAGTCCTTTGTGTCGTATGTTTTATAACATTTAGCAGTTCAGGGCTGATACGTTTGGTTGGAATAGTGAGAAGCACCATGGGATCAGATTTAGCTGTCACAACATTTGGCATAATTAAATGACATACAGAACCATTATCTACATTGAGTGGCACTGCTGCATTGTCTGTGCTGAGCATTAACCTTTTTTGCCATTCTTTTTTTGCGTAAAGGCTGTTGTCAGTTTCAGTCCTTTTTTTAAGTTTGTGACACAAAAGTATTGCTCCCCAAGTATTTTTTTTTTTTTTTACGTTTAGAACTGCTAAAGGTAGAACTAGGTAATTTCATCAGTTTTCTGTTGTATTAAGCTTGTTTCACAAGTCAGTGCTGCCTAATTCCATAGTTTAGTCAGGCCTTTCTTTTTCTTGTTCTGTCATGTTTTCCCATGGCTTGCATCATCTTTTGTAGTTTCAGAAAATTTCCTTTCATCTCAATTTTATCCAGGTACAAGTGAGACTTTGGGGTTGCTGTCACTGAAATCAAGCACATGGAAACCTAAATTTCATTTATTATGTGTTGATTATGTAATGTAGCCACAGTGGTGCATCGGTAGCATTGTTGCCTCACAGCAAGAGGTTCTCCCTTTCCATTCTCGGCTGGAGCGCTTTCTGTATGGAGTCTGCATGTCCTCTCCGCGGTCGAGTGGCATTCGAAAGACATGCGTGAATGAGCATGCCTTCGTTGAAGGTTGGGCATCAGGCTGGCACCTCAGCACCGTAAAAATCTACTGCCAATCATTAGCGGACCGGAGTTCCTCTGTGGCGACCCCTAACCGGGCAAAGCCGAAAGAAAAAGAAGAAGTGTATAGACTTTCATCCACGAGTATATCACAATCAGCAACAAGATGTATAACTGTTTCTAACTCTATAGAGTTTTTCTGCTACAGATGTTGCTTTTGTACAGTTATCAAGGCAAAATGGCATTCTTATATTGTCTAAAAAAGTTTTAACCATTTCTATTAAACTCTGTGGACTGCAGTGGCTGTCCAAGGGTCATTCTAGAAGCTGGATGTGGCTTGTAAGAGAGGGAGGGTTTTGCTTTCAGTTGCTTGCCTGATGAGCTATACAGTTTTAAATCATTCACAAAATGTAGAAGAGATATCAGAGGGCAAGGATCATATAAATCAAGAAAGCAACTTAATGGGTTAAAGGAGATGCAAAATAGCAGTGGTGAAATATAGTCACCCAGAAATCTCTCTCTTTGGATTTTTTCCCTGGGATAGTATTTTCCCTTTATCATGCATCAGTTGTAAAGTAGTTTGCCACTGTTTCATAGTGACTGTTTTGTAATTTATCACTATATATTTGTTTTATATGTATATCTGCAAGCATTCCAAAATACATGGATGTAGAATGTTGTCAAATGCCTTTTTGTAATCTATCTGTTGTGTTCTTAAGTACCACTGTCTTTCTAGTTGCCTGCCCCTTATGTTAATTTGACTATATATCTCATTTTCTCTCTGCTTTCACTGGCATGTGTGAGTAAACACAAAATTATCATTTTGTGAAGTCACTCCCCTTCAACTATTTAAATGTATGGCCATTCTACTGTATTCCATAGTACCGGAATACAAAAGTGATCACCCCCTTTCAATCTAACTTGCTGTTTTAAAAATAGTGACTCTCCACTAAAACTTACCCTTTTAGACAGGTAAAACTTAAGTTACCTGCTTTAACATCTAACTCATCTAGTACACACTGCAGTGTTTAGGATAAACCATTTTTTTTCCATCTTACCTTTAAGCATCCCTTTGACTAGCACTTGCTCTAATACCTGCTGGAAAGCACTAGGAAGCCTTAAACTGATATAAGCACTCAACTCTCCTTATTAATAATGAGAAATTAATCATAGGCACTAAACAGCCTATAATTGCAAAGTACCTTGCTAAGGTAAGGGAAAACAGCTCCTGTACTTTTCAAAAAAGCACCAAACCAGGCATGTCCAAGGGTCAGCTTCTGGTGATTTCTCCTGTCCACCTGGTGAATCTGGGCATACTGGGTCAATGCAGCAATTGCCTCATGTACACAGACAACCCTCTCCTCCTACCACCCAACACTACAACCTGTGAGAGATGCACTTACATAGCCAAACTGGAAGCAAAGCTCTCTCCACCCAAGATTGTGCTAGACAGTCAAGAGGAGAAGGTTAACACCCGCACTACACCTCAAGCAACACATAGCCCTTCTAAACTCACACCACCAACACCCACACATAGCAACACTAAATCCACATATGCGGAGGCCCTTTACTGTAACTTGCCCAAGCAACAATGACCTTCGAAGCTGAAACGCAAACAAACACCAATCACAACCAAAGTGTCACATAGCTCACAACACCAGTGTGCCACCCAGCAACAGACACTAAGGCAAGACAACGTACCTAACACTTTAGTCATAGGTGACTCTATACTCAGGCACACTGATGTCCCACTCACCAGGCTGAACAAAGAGAAAATTACAGTCAGCTGCCTGTCAGGTGCCAGGATCCACCACATAACTCATGCACTCAAGTCACTCCGCAACAAGTACAAATATGACTCTGTCATTGTTCATGTTGGAGTGAATGACTTGAGACGTACCTCCCTGGACTACATGAAAGGAGACATGGAAGAGCTGTCGGATCATGTGGCCCAGGCAGGTATGACCCTAGCCCTGAGTAGCATCCTGCCTTCGCCCAGAATGATACCACAATATAAGGACAAAATGATTGACTTCAACAATTGGCTAAGCTTCTGGTGTCATTCTAAGGGATCCAGTATCTGTCTGCTTGGGATGACATGGTCGACAGACCATGATGCTTTGCCAGAGATGGCCTGCATCTGTCACCCCTGGGATTCCGGATACTGGCTAAGGCTCATGCAGCCCCTATAGTGCCTTTTTTAGGCAAGGTTTAAATGACAAATTCACCACCGTAACAGGAACAGGCAAGCAAAACCTGAGGGTAATGCTACTCAATGCTAGAAGTCTAAATCTCAAAATGCACTCACTCGAGGCACTCCTTAAAATGGAGAACATCGATATTTATGCAGTGACTGAGACCTGGTTCAAGGCTCCATACAGCACCCCTGCACTACCAGGCTATAACTCATACCACACTTTTCAGCCATGTAACCTGGACCAAAACACCAAAGGTGGAGGTGTGTCCATATTCATTAAGGATATCCACACCTCCAGGCTAGTTGCTCAGCATAATGCATCCAAGGTTATCCAAGTGCAACTAACTCTGGGCAAAACTGCAATCCAAATTGTAGCTTGCTACAGATCCCCCATCATGCCCCAGGATTCTCACTCCTTTTTTCTTGATGTACTGGAAAATATTAGGGTTCAACCAAACACCATAATAATGGGCGACGTCAACTACACCACCATTAACTGGGAAAACTATTCGTGTACCAACTCCTTAGCTCAACGCTTTCTGAAATTCATAAACTCCAATGCCCTGGATCAAATTATCCACACTTCCACCAGGGGCAACAATATCCTAGACGTAGTCATTACCAACATGAGTGACCGGTGTTCCAAACCTGAAGTCAACTCCTCGTTGGTCCGATCCGACCATAAGCTAATCACCCTTGATATCCACATCCCACCCCCCATTAAGGAAACCACAGTAAAAAATTTCTCCAAAGCCAACTTCATGCTTCTTAAGACAGAAGTGGTGAACTTCATGACACCCATGCAGATGGACAATACAGTTACAACTGCTGAATCCTTCACAAATGCACTCTATAAGCACTTACACGAGTGCATGGATCGTTCTATCCCAAATAGAACCAAGACGCTATCCTCCAAAAAAAGGAAGCCAATCTGGTGGTTCCCTGCCATAAACAAACTGTACAACAGAATGAAGAAAGTGATGCAAAAGAGAGTAAAATCCCATGAGTAGAGGAGCTCACTGGTCAGCCTCAGTAAGAAGCTGAGATCCTTTATAAGATCCTCCAAAGCTAGCTACGAAAACAAAATCGCCACTAATTCTAAGGACAACCACAAAGCATTCTATAGCTATGTCAAGAATCTCGATGGCAACACCCAGATCTGCTCTGAATTACAGCACAACGGCACAAAAATTACAGAACCAACTGATATTGCCAACATCCTGGCAGATAGGTTCAGTGATAACTTTACCCCCCCACCCCCTAAAGGGCCCATATCTATACAGGAAGAATGCACAGTCCCTGTAATCACAACTACGCAGGTAAAAGCTGCACTCTCTAAACCCAAAAACACAACATCCATGAGACCGGACAACATCCCAGGCTGCGTTTTACATGAACTTCAGAACGAACTGGCTCTCCGCTTAAGCACCATGTTCAATAATAGCCTCACATCAGGCTTTGTGCCCACTGAATGGTGCACAGCAACTGTTATCCTACCCTACAAAGGGGGATCCACCACTGATCCCGGGAACTATTGACCTATTAGGCTGACGAGCTTGGGCTGCAAGGCCATGGAACGTATCATCATGAAACTCATAAACAAAGACATTGGTAACCTCCAAACTCTGGATCCCACCCAGTTCAGGTTTGTGAAAGGCAGATCATGCCTCCTGAACCTGATCAACTTCTTTGAGGCAGTCACCAAAGCTGTAGATGAGGGTAAGGTGGTTCACACAGCCTATCTTGACCTCGCCAAGGCTTTCGACACCATCCCCATTCTGGAATTATAGCTAAACTCACTAAACTAGGTATAAATCCCTACATCACAAGATGGGTTGCCAACTGACTCACTGACAGAACCCACACTGTAAAAGCTGCAGACTCCAAATCTGACCTCAAACCAGTGACAAGTGGAGTACTACAGGGTTCAGTCCTGGGACCTCTCCTGTTTGGTATCTACTTCTCTGAAGTACAGACTAACACAGAAGGCCTCTGGCTAATGAAGTTTGCAGATGACTGCAAACTAGGAGCCATAGTCAAGTCCCCAAATGATGTGGACATCCTACAGAAGGGCCTCACTGAGACAGATGCCTGGTGTCAGACCCATGGCCTCACACTCAATGCCAAAAAGTGCAGTGTCATCCCCTTTGGTAAAAGCTCTGTACCCATGAACTACCACATAGGCAGCAATTTCCTTAACACCAAATGTGTGATAAGAGACCTTGGGACCCAGGTGGACAGTAGTCTCTCCTTTGAAAGTCACATCACCACAGTAGTCAGGAAGTCCTTCTACATGGCACACCTCATCATAAAAGGGATCTCATCCAGGAAAAAAGAGGTCATTTTTCCCCTCTACTCGACACTCATTAGATCCATTATAGAGTACAATGCCTCTTTTGGAATGTACCTCACAAGACATCTGCAGCAGCTGGAAAGGCCACAGAAGTACCTCACAAAGAGTATTACTGGCCTCAAACAAATGCCCTACACTGACCATCTCAAAAAACTCCAGCTTTATTCCGTAGCATATCGCCTACACCAAGGTGATCTCTGTCTAGCATATAAAGCTATGTCAAACCCAAAGCTGTTGGACATGCTACACCTAAAGAAATCCCAATTCCTCCGAGTTACATGCTCTAGGGACCTAAACCTTGTCACCACAATAAACAGAACATGCTGGAGGGATAGAATCCTGTCCCAGAGACTTCCCATACTCTGGAACAGGCTACCCATCTATGTCAAGCAAAGTTCTTCATTAGCACTCTTCAAGAAAAATCTTGATGAGTGGATGGGAAATAGGAAATACACCTCAGGAATCACTTCTGTGTCTCTGCTCGACAGTAGCACAGGAAAATAACTTTCTTGGGTGGCGTAAGCCAAGGGAAATGTGTTGGCTAGGCTTACATAGGCCCTTGGGCCGATAGCCTAGTACCTACCTATGAACCTATGAACCTATAAACCCATGTGTAGTCAAGGCCCATTGAAACATATGCAAATGTCCCCTTAAGGGCATTAAGTTAATTGGGTTCTAGGTTCATAGGAGATTATTTGGCTAACGGCTTAAGAGCCTTTGCAAACCAATATAACCTGATTTTACCCAATATATGGCCCCTAGGGGCAAGAGGATGGCATGGATTTTTGCCTATGCCTTGAGTATCTTACAGATTGCCCTTGTCCATAAGGGAGATAGGCACTACCCCAGGTGTGAATTTGTGATTCCCCATCCACTGATCCAAACTGCATTTGAATAGGGCCAGGAAAAGGCTTTGCTTAAATGTTAATAGGAAGCCTGTTTCAAAGAAGAGGCAATTTGTGAGACACATATGTGTCTCTTCAGCATGTTTTGTTTGAGTGACTGACTAAGTTTAGATCACTAGATTGGGTAACCATCATGCTGTTTGATCTGCAGATGTGTAGCACCTCCATGAAGGCTGGATTTGTGAGTGCCTTGTAGACCAGGCATAGGTCACCCCTTAATAGTTGGTAGGAAACAAAGTAAAGGGATAGGGCTATTCGTCTATCTGCATAGGACAGATTGTTTGCATCCTGTACTTTTTGTGAAGAACCTCTGAGGTCTCTCTGGCTGCTGTAAGTCCCTAGTCAAGTACATGCGAAATGGCACATTGTACTTGATTATTGGTCTAATGAAGGATGAATACAGTGGGACTATAATTTCCTTGGATCTGGATGACATACTTTTCTTATAAGTTGTGCCACATACAGTAGAAGGACTTCCTCACCACTGTGGACACATGGCAGTCAAATTTCAGGCTACTATCTATCTGTATACCTAGATCTCTTTCACCTCTGAGTCTTCTCTTAGGGGTGTGCTACTGATGTTGTAATCTGCAGGGGTATTTGACTTCCCAAAGGGTATGATAATGCATTTTTGCATTTAGTTTTAGGCCATGGTTCTGGCACCAATCACTGGTCTGATCTAGACTCTCCTGAAAGATACATACATTTACAGACAGACACACATGCACACACACACACACACACACACACACACACACACACACACACACACACACACACACACACACACACACTCACACACACATACACACATACACTTTATGTGTATATATATATATATATATATATATATATATATATATATATATATATAAATATATATATATATATATATATATATATATATATATATATATATATGGTCTATATTATATCATCGAATGCTTAAAAAAGTGACAGATGTATAATCGATCCCATGTAAGAGAAAGCTTACAATCTCGAAAGCTCAGAATAGCAAGTTTTTTCCAAGGAAAAAAAAATTGCTGTTCCAAAAAAAAGAAAAGAAAAAAAAATTGAAAGAATGCATAAAGTGGAGCGCTTCACCCCCCACACCTTCCCCTACTTAAATATACCAACTCCGGGATCGCACTACAGTGCTGAAAATGGCAAAGTAACGGAAATGGCCAAGTGAATTCTTTCCCTGGGAAAGAATTTGCTTAAAAACCACTTCGCTATTTTGCCTTTTTGTTGTTTTAAGTTCGACCAAGACGCATTCGATAGAATGTGCCTTCGGTCATCTTATAGGAACCCTATATATATATATATATATATATATATATATATATATATACATATATATATATATACATATATATATATATATATATATATATATATATATATATATATATGGGTCTACTTTGATAGAAAACACATTTCACTGAAACTCATTTCGTTGAATCCTCATTTCACTGAAAATGAATTTCCTGAGCACAATTCACTGAAAGCTCAGTTCACTGAAAACACATTTCACTGAAACTTATTTCGTCTAAACAGGTGTATGCCTTGTTTCCCACTGCAGGGCAATCTTGGAGTTAGTATATATAGTTGGGGGGGGTGTGGGGGTCATAGCACCCCCAAATAGTTTGGGTATATATTATTTTCTGTAAAGAGTTATTCATTTGACTTTAGGAATCCATGTCTGTGGTTTACAATGTTTAAAAAAGATGGGTGGCTACACACCCCCAGTGTGGGGAAAAAAGGGGGCTGATGGTGATGATGAGTTTTTCAGATAAAAGAGTATATCAATAAACATGGCTAATTTTCTGATTCACAAACTAGTTTTAGGGAAATGCACAGAACCTTAACTGCTATCTATATAGCATCTGATATAATTTTCTCATCTCTAGAAAAAAGAAACTTGACAAAGTCAAAATCTATAGACTTTAGAAGAACATTTTAGAGTGCTGCCCATCATATCCTTTTCAAAAGTTATATGTGATTAGTTTTGGGGACAGTAAAATCAAATGCAAAAACCAACCATCTTTCAAACAGAACTATTAATGTTCAATAAGACAATTAGCTGACTAGATTAGGAACATTTGCAACAAGAATCAGTTTTGGGATCTGTTCTTTTTCCCAATTTTTGTAAATTATGTTACTCAAAGAATCATATCTTTAGCAATTACTTAATATGCAGATGGTAGTATTACTCTTAGGTGTGGACTATCTCTTCAATTCATAGTAAATTGGTTATATGCAGATTTTAACACACTATCTGAATGGGTTGATGAAAACAAGTTTTCAGTAAATAGTAATAAAACTGCTTACATGTTTTCTGGAACTAATAAAAAATTAAACCTTTCTGATTTATTTAAAAATGTTTGACCCTCTAGGTCAACAGTTAGAAAAAGATCTTACTTACAAATATTTAAGACTTTTGCTTGACTTAGTTCTTTCATTTATAGAGCATACAGAACTTACTGTAGATAAGGTAATGGATAAGCTATAGGTATTCTGAATGGTATTAAGCCATTTGACTTAAGAATCTACAAGAGCTATGGAAAGAAACATTTTAATGCCTGGACTAGAGCCCTGCCTTACAACTCAGCATTACTCTGCAGTCAAAACAGAAAGCTTACACTGAGTGCCATTATTGAAATCAACAGACTTTCTGCTGTAGCTCCTAGAACTGAGAATCACTGTACTATCTTGGAAGAAGTCATCTGGCTTCCTCTTGCATCTCAAGCAGCTCTTCATTTATCAATACTAATCTTTATGCTTTTGCCCCTGATTCTGTTGAGATTTGCCCCTGATTCAGTGAGAGTTATGACTACAGGTCAAGCAGAGTACAGCTTTGCCTGCTGTTAGGTCTAGTCTTGACGATTGGATGGGTAGACACACATTTACCCCAGGGTTATTATGTACGGCCCTGGTTGATTTGGGAGTTGAGCACTATCAAGTGCTGATAAGGGGTGTCAAGAACTTTTAAGTGTGTTTACTCAAGAATGTGTATGGCTAGGCATATTATGGCCCCTGTAATCCCTTGACTGTGTTCATAAAATGCTTAGGAAGGAACAAAAATCAAGCTGCATGTTATTCTGTAAATTAATTTTGGAATGAATTGAGTCACAGAGGTCTTTGACTCAGGTGTGCAGCTATTGGTGGCATGACAGATACTTACTGATGTTATAACAGCATTTCTGCTGTAATACACTTGTATTCCAGTATGTGACAGAAAGAGGTATTTTCAAACATGTTGCACATGTCATATCAAATAAACAAAACAACCTACTAGTTTACGTTGCATGCCACTGTCTTATAAACATTACCAGGAAGACTAATTGTTAAATAGCAGGATAAAGCAGCAAACTGGAACATCACCTTAACAAGGTTTGGCAAATAAAGTGATTTTAATGAGGCAAAGATGAAAACAAAAAAAGATAAAAGAGTAAAAGCTCAAAATAGACAATTAGATTCACTGTAATTCTTCTTCTTCTCTCTCTCTCTGACACACACATGCACATACACACGCACACGCACACACACGCACACACACACACACACAAACACACACAGTTGATGGCTAGGGGGGCAGAGGGTGAGAGGGGCACTTGGTGATCTAAAAAGGGCAATTTTTAAAAACTATTTACTACCACAACGTAGTTTCACTTGGAGGACATTTTAAGCTTAGCCAGTTTCCCTTTTGGTGCTTGAATTAACATCTCTTGCTTGGTCTTACCTATCCCATGGCTGATAATTGTACATTAGCCCTAGTGAGAAAAACTGTGATCATACCATAGATAATTTGAGGGGGCCCATGTAAGGAATGCAGCATTTAGGAACTGCCTCTATTCATTAGTGGCATGAGGAGCAATCCTGGAGTACATTTTCTATTACCCATCCTTAGATCCAAGTTGCATTTGAATATGGACAGGGATGAGCTTTATTTTACTTGAATAGATAGTCTGTTCTGGAACAGTGGTAGCCTCTGTGATATATATCCATCTCTCCACAACATTCAGTTTAGATATCTGGACTGAGTATTTCTGATGCCATTTGACTTGCTGATGTTCAGTAGGTCCATCTGTATTAGGTTGGAGTGTGCCTTGTATGCCAGACATGTCACCTCTAAGCACTCTGTAGGATACTGAGTAACTGAGTATAGTGATAAATTTTTGAGGTGGTCCATACAAGACCTATTGTTTAGGATTTGTGTCCTTTTAGTAAGGTATCTCTGTGGGTATTCCAATTATTGTATGGGTCTGGACAGATACGTGCCAAAGTGGGCATTTTACAAAATGATTGACCTAATGAGGGCCGTGTAAATGGGGACAATAACATCTCTAGATTTATTCACAATCAATTTGTTTATAAGCTGTGCAATATAGAAAGACTTTCTTATGACTCTAGGCACATATTGGTCAAAGGTTAGGTCACTGTACACACAAGTTCCCAAGTGCCAAACAACTGGATTAGTTCTCAAGGGGCATTGTCAGTTTGGCAGTAACCTGGAATAGATGACTTGCCAAAGGATATGATAATGTATTTCTTGGAGTTTAATTTAAATTCATGATTCTGGCACCAGTTATTGTTTGGGACAAACCTTCCTGCATGATGGTTAAGTCTTTTGGGGATTCAATAACTGCTTCTAGCTTGCAAGCATCTCAAACTTAGTCAGCCAAAGCTCTTTGGTATTTCCTTTTACTTTTGAGATGTCTATGCCAAACAGAAAAAGTCTCAGCACCAAATCCTGGGGCACTCCATTGGTGACTGGTCTCTTCCCTATTTTGATCTCCTGCATCCTGTGAGCAAGCATACATGTGTGCATTCTTTGATTCACCTTCCTGATTGTATTAATCTGATTGTATTAAATTATATTCCTTGTATTAGAATTTATTTTAAATTTATAGTTTGGAACAGTCTTCTAGTAAGCAATGAAACAAAATGTATGAACCAATAATGACAAAACTACCCATTTCAAAAAATTTCAGCCATAAAAGGCCACTCAAACTTGTCATTACAATCCACCAATATCAGTAGATATGCAGCATCTCTGCAGAAGTAAGTCATCTAAATAATTCCACATTAAAGGGATCTGTAACTAATGAAGAGGTTAATGCTAGCAAACAAATTTATATTTCATTGTTTCACCTGCAAATAAAGCACCTGTTGCCCTTGAAGAATAAATTGCCTATGCTACATTAAAAAATGATAAGCTAGTAATTTTGCAAAGGGAATGGATGGCAAACTGATAACAGAAACATAATTACTAGGTAACTCCTCCAAAGGAGGACATCCATAGGACTGCAGCATCTACTCCCTGTAAAGTACAACACAGTACAGTATCAGCGATCCATCTGCATACTGTTGGAGTAATACCCACAGCCTTCTGCATCAAAAGCAAGTATACTACCTGTTGTGCTATTAACAATGCAAATGACTTAGCATAAGTAGCACTAAACTTCTCTTACCTTGAAGTTCTCAGCTCCTTGTAAAATCCACTTGACACTCAACTAAATCTCTCAACTTCGCAGCACAAGAAATCTGGAAAAAGCCAAAATTTATTTGGGGACAAAGGCCCAAAACCAGGGACACATTTTAAATATTGCTTGTATAATCTTATAAAGTTGCTAAAATAAAGTGTTATGGGTTGCCATGTGTTTCCTGAAAGATAGGAAGACTGAAACTTAAATGGCTATCATTCTTTAGTGAATTCAGTTTTCACTGATTTGCCAGAAAACCACAAATTTTAAGAGGAACAGACCAAAAGCATGAACCAAATATTTTGTGAAAATCTGGACAGTTGAGAGCTATGGACTCAACTTCTTGAATCAAAAGTGGTGGTATGGGTGGAAATTCAGACTCTTGTTTGAGTCTGAGTAACAGTTACCACCAGGTATACCTAACTGGGGCATTTTACACACACACACACACACACACACACACACACACACACACACACACACACACACACACACACACACACACACACACACACACACACACACACACACACACACACACACACACACACGTACACACACGCACACGCACACACACGCGCGCACACACACACACACACACACACACACACACACACACACACACACACACACTCTCACTCACACACAGGAGCAGCATAACTCCTGCAAATAAAAGAACAAAACTCTCCTTACTGGCATGACTCTGGCTCTGGCAGCACCAATAGAACAGAGGCAGCATAACTCCTGTAACACAGAGCAATAAGAGAACAAGAACAGCTAGTTTAGATAGTTTAACTTCCCTGTGTGGATTTATGTTAGCATGAAAACTTCACTTCATTATTTTTTTCTGACAGGTCTTGCAGCTGTAAAAGTGGGGGGGGGGGCTCCACCTTCCCCTGGCTCTATAGTTCCAGCGTCCATGCTTTCTGTCTCTCTCTCTCTCTCTTACACACACACACACACACACACACACACACACACACACACACACACACACAGTATGTATCTAGTGTTCACCTCATAAACATGATTTCCAATTCTTTGAGATAATTTTCTAGTGTTCCACCCACATACAAAGAAATGCATGTCTCAAACATGGCCACATGCACTACATAAACTAAGTACCAGTCAGACGTGCCAGAAGCTGTTGAAGGCTGGGGGGTAGAGGGTGAGAGGGGCACTTTGTGATCTAAAAAGGGCAAATTTTTTAAAACTATTTACTACCACAACATAGGTTCACTTGGAGGACATTTTAAGCTTAGCCAATTTCCATTTGGGTGCTTTAATTAACATTTCCTGATTGGTATTACCTATCCCATTGCTGATAATTGTACATTAGCCTTAGTGAGAATAACTGCGATCATACAATAGATAATTTGAGGGGAGCCATGTAAGGAATGCAGCATTTAGGAACTGCCTCTATCCATTAGTGGCAAGAGGGGCAATCTTGGAGTACATTTTCTATTACCCATCCTTGGATCCAAGTTGCATTTGAATATGGACAGGGATGAACTTTGTTTTACTTGAATGGATAGCCTGTTCTGGAACAGTGGTAGCCTCTGTGATGTATATTCATCTCTCCCCAACATTCAGTTTAGATACCTGGACTGAGTATTTCTGATGCCATTTGACTTGCTGATGTTCAGTAGGTTCATCAGTATTAGGTCGGAGGATAACTTGTATGTCAAACATAAGTCATGTCTAAGCACTCTGTAGGATACTGAGTATGGTGATAAATCTTTGAGGTGGTCTGTAGTTTAGGACAGTTGTGATGTTCATTAGAACTAAGGCCCTGCCTGGTTCAATGTGTAAAAATAGGGGCTGTCTGCAATATTACACATTCCACAAAAAAGGTTCTGCATCTCTTATTACTTATATTATAAAATATGCCTTGTGTCAGGTTTATGTCAGTTGGTCGAATGACCAAATTGTTGGAACCTATATGGCTGAGACCATACGGTTGACAATTTGATTTGTTGAACCTTTCTGACTGAGATTGCGGCACAGTACGGATCAGGGAATTTGCCCTTTTCCATACTGTAGTGCGATCTCGGAGTTGGTATAAATAATTAGCAGGGGGTGTGGGGTGTGTAGGGGGGCTTGCCCCTCCCATAGAAATGTTGTTTGCGTTGTTGGCAAGTGTGTGGATTTATATCAGTTTTTCATTTAACTGCATTGTCTAACATATAGTTTCAACACCATATGTGTTTTTTCAATAAACTGATATAGATCCCTTGTATGTGTCCTTTTTTCAGTCAACATCCCGAAATTACTACCTTCAGTGTTTACAAATTTCAGTTGTACGCCTGCCACCTTATAAAGGCTGCAAGTCCCCGTCAGGATTCTCCAGTTATCTTTCATATAGAGAATTATAAGCAAGCCGGCTATCCTAACCAACTTAATATGTTTTGAGACATGGATGCCAATAAATTCACTTTGAGAGCAAAGCTCAAGAGTTGAATCTTGGTGTCCATGTAGAGAACACATAATAATAGGTTAGGATAGGTGACCCCATCAGAATTCTTTGTAGTGCATGGAGCTTTTTATGCTCCATGTACTAATTTCCATTAGAAAAATGCTGTGTTTTACCGGCTTTCAAAACCATAAAGCACTTAGTGAGTGCAGTCAGGAAGGCAGTGTAACACAGTCCCTTACATTTATGCTTAACTTCCATGTCTCTCAACTGTACAGATTTTTGCAGAATGTCCAGATTTTTGCCTCATATGTTTAGTCTGTTCCTCATAAAGTCCACGGTTTTCAGACAAATTACTGAGGATTGAATTAATAAAATAAAGACATATATTTAAATTTCAGACATTGTATTCTTCAGGAAATGCAGGTGAGCACACATCCTGTTATTCTAGTAACTTTCTAAGTTTATAACAGGACGCCAGGGACACATTATCAGACTGGACAGCAGAGAGAAACAAATCTATTATTCTGCCATTGTCATTTGCTGATCAGTGCTGCAGATTTTACTGCCTAGCCTGTGACCTGACCTTAGCAACTTAAGCAGGGGTTGCTTAACATTTGTTAAAGTTGAGTCTCGTGCCACTTTAGTACTTAACTGATTTTTCTTTTTCTCGAATATCAGAGCATAATCACAGTGCTCCATGCACTACAGTGTTCTTAATCTGTGAATAATCCACTCCATAACTCACACTCAACCTAGGCTTCTGTTCTTTGTCCATAAAATTATTGCGGTATTAGAACTTTCTAATACTAGTTTAAATGTCCCAGTTTCCTTTGTGTAACACCATCACCTACCATTTCCCTAAGCAAGATCAATGGATAACCCTTTTTTCAAAGCATATCTCGAGTAAGTGAAACTTCATTAATAAAATATTTGTCTTTGCCGGTTAGTCTATGTGCCCTAATCAGCTGACTCTTCACTATATTTCTTTTTAAATGACCTGGGTTATTACCAAAAACTGATTTCCTGTTTACTTTATTGGAAGACTTATTCAAAAATCACTTTTATTAATCTCATAGCTAAACACGTTATCATATATAAAAATTATGTGGTTTTAGAGACAGAAAAGTCCATACTTTTATTTAAATAATATACTAATTAGTCAAATAGTGTCTGACTACCACTTCAGTGGGGAATGTGAAGATCTTGTATTTAGTGTTTTGGCAAAACCAGAGGGGGGTGGGGGGGGGCAAACATTAATTTTCAGAAAAAATTACTGAAAATGGAATCTAATTTTATAATTAATTACAAAACCCTGTTTCCAAATGGTATGAATTTAGAAATTTAAATATTAATGTATAAAAGTTTATAATATGTTATGATAAATAATATTATAGCAGTATATGTTAAATTTGAAAAAACTGCTTAATTATTGAACTCATCTAATTGTATAATTGTTTAATTGGAATGACTGGTGTATATATAAGCTGGTGTGATTTAAAATAATTTATTCCAATGAAGGCGAAGGCCGAGGTACCAGAATCTGTCTGAAAAGAAGTAAAAACTTTTTCCAGTTGGCTGCAATTTTCGTTGTTGGTGTTTCTTTTGGATTTCTCTTGATGTGTGTTTCTTTATTATATGCCTGTCATGACTACTAACGAAGCAGCGACTATACCAGGGAGTTCAAGGAAAAATAATATGTATTTTTCTTCCATTTGGAGGGACAGGGAATCGAAGTTTGCCTCCACTGACCCATGGCTATACAATTCAAATGAAGCTTCTTTTTGTTTTGGCAAGTTGGAGAAGCTACTGATAAAAGAGGCTACAACCTTTTATGACACCCGACTACTTGAAAAATATGTAAGTACAAACATTACTCCAAGAGGTCTAAGGGTAGACCGTCTGCCTGCTTATGAATTTTCTGAGGAAGAATCAGATTTGTTTGACGAATGGAAAGATATTTCTCTCAAATGTACATTGGGCTGGTTGAGAGTGTTAATAAAACGCAATGAAAGAATGCTGAAAAAAATCCGTGAAGAAATTGTTAGTATGCAAGATAAACTGCTTTCTGATTGTTCTGAGTCAGAAGTGGAAGTTAATCTAATAAATATTAAGAGTCGGGTGTCTAAAATAGAACAACAAGTTATTTTACGGAAAAAGAAAAAGTATACTCATGATAGTACTGATTACAGTACAGGCAAGATTTTTTCCTGGCAATACAACCTTAAAAATAGGCGGGGTAAGACACCTGTGAAAAGCAAGAGGTTTAGGTCCCGCGACTCGAGAGATACTTCCGTTTCTTCAGCGGATACCAGTTCTGTTGGGCGCAAAAGCGTATCGTTTGAGGAGCTTAATATCGGGGAAGCTTCTGCTTCTAATGAAATTTCAGAAACTGAGACCACGACGAATGGCAGAGTAAATCAGAGAAAGGGTCGGAATCGACGTTTTCAATTCAGGGGTGAGAAAAAATGACTTTGACTTATTTAGCCTTGATGCAAACGCTAAGGAAAAAAGACTTAATAATGACTTTGCTACTGTTGACCATGTCTTACCTAATAACTGTTTGCCTGACTCTCAAAAGTTTGATGTTGTTCTTGACTTTGCTACTGTTGATCATGTTTCATGTAATACTGGTTTGCCTGACTCTGAAAAGTTTGATGCTGCTGTTTGTCCGGAGTCCGCTTTAAGTATTATTAACTTATCTGATTGCACTATTACTAATAACATGCGGAATGCTTTATGCAAAGGAACTAAATTTGTTCCTACACATATTCCTTGTGTATCTGAAATTCTGAATGAAGTCAAGGACTTCTGCAGGAAGTTACATTTGAAGGTATTTTTTTGCAATAAGGAAAATGTTGTATTATCTGAGCCTGATTCTCTCATGGATAATTCCTTAATGGATATTTCTTTACATGAAAACGAAATGGTAGATATTTATGGTATGACAAAAGATTCTACATGTTTGAATTTTGAATATAACACTGGTTATGGTAAATTTGATGTGCCACAGGTTCCACATAGCAGTGATTTTATGCCTGTTAAAATTAATCAGACCATTGTTGTTTTTGAAAATGTTGTGAAGAAATTAATTATGAAGGAATATGGTTTGTTTAAGAAAAAAGTAATGGATTTCAATTTAACAAAGGGAGAGTGGCAAGCATTATGTCATATTAGAGAGCTCAGTGACCGTTATGTTTTTGTGGAGTCAGATAAGGGAGGCAACTGGGTTGTATTTAATAAAGAAAAGTACAACTCTATAGCTTTAAACATTCTGATGGACAGTGAAGTTTATACTTCCCTTCTGAATAATCCTATTTTGGAATTCAACAGTGCCCTACATGATTTATTGGACAGAGGGGAAAGATTGGGTTTTTTCTCCTCAGGGATGTGAAAAAATTATATGTCAAGAATCCCATTATTGCAAAATTTTTTATTTTACCTAAAATACATAAGGATTTAAATAATCCCCCAGGGCGTCCGATTGTTAGTGGAAAAGGAGCCTTTTTACAAAATGTGGGAATTTTTTTGGATTCTGTGTTAAAGAAATATATTATGAGAATCCCATCCCATGTTAAAAACACAAAGGAGGTTTGTGATACTTTTAAGGGAATATTATGGCAGGATAATTTCTATTGGGCTAGTGTTGACGTAAAATCTTTATATACATCTATTTGTAATAAATGGGGTTTAGATGCGTATATCAACTTTTGGGAGATGGACCTAGAACAACATATATCATTTCCTACTGGAATTTTGTCTTACTCACATTTTTTTGAATTTGATAAAAATATTATCTACAAAGGAAGGGACAGCAATGGGTGCCAGTTTTGTCTCCTTATGCCATAATCTTTATGGGGTTTTTTGAAAATTTATTTTTGTACACTACTAATTTTTTTCGGAAGAATGTGATTGTTTACAAGAGATATATTGATGATTTAATATTTCTGTGTAAGGGTAATTCAATGGAGTTTAATGATTTCATTTCAACTTTGAAATTAAACTCTTGTGGTTTGGACTTTACTTTTGAGGTAAGGCCAAGATCAATACAGTTTTTGGATGTTGAATTTTATGTTGGAGATGATGGGAAGATACAACATAAACCCTTCCATAAAGTTACGGCAGTAAACAATTTTTTGCATGCCACTAGTATGCATAGTGTTCAGTTAATTAATTCTTTACCTCTGGGAGAATTTAAAAGAATTGCTGCTAATACTTCAGAGGTTAAGAATATAAAGAGGGAATTTGATGCAATATGTGAGAAATTACTTAGTCGAGGATATAGATGGGATAGTATTATGTCACATAGAAATAGGATTGAACGGGATTTAAATTTATATCCGACTGTTCATCAAGATATGGGTAGAAAGAATATTAAAAGTGTAAATACAAGGGAAAATAGAAAATTGTTACAATCAGTTAGTAATGATTGTAATAACTCGAAAGTCAAGGATAAAATATTTTTTGTAAATAGGTATTCACTTTTTCACCTATATTAAGAAAAATCATATATAGTATGTGGCCTGTGGTTATGAATGATGATTTTTTGAAAATGATTATCCCTAATGATATCACTTTCTCTTATACTAGATGTAGCAATTTAAAAGAATTGGTTAGGCATAAGGGCAGGAGGGCTAGGGTCCATAATGCTGGAGCTTATGCTTGTGGACATTGTAAAGTATGTTGCAAAATTGTGAATTTGGATGGCAATATAATTAATGGCGTTAAATATAATGCCATTGATTATTTTAATTGTAATTCTTTTGGGGTGATTTACATAATAGGTTGTAATTGTGAAGTGAAAAAATGGTATATAGGGCAGACAAAAAGAAAAATAAAATTGAGAATCATGGAACATTTGGGAGATATTAGGAGGTGTAGACTGGATAGTCCAGTAGCAAACCATTTCCATCAATTTCATAATGGGGAATGTGAAGATCTTGTATTTAGTGTTTTGGCAAAACCAGAGGGGGGTGGTGGGGGGGGGCAAACATTAATTTTCAGAAAAAATTACTGAAAATGGAATCTAATTTTATAATTAATTACAAAACCCTGTTTCCAAATGGTATGAATTTAGAAATTTAAATATTAATGTATAAAAGTTTATAATATGTTATGATAAATAATATTATAGCAGTATATGTTAAATTTGAAAAAACTGCTTAATTATTGAACTCATCTAATTGTATAATTGTTTAATTGGAATGACTGGTGTATATATAAGCTGGTGTGATTTAAAATAATTTATTCCAATGAAGGCGAAGGCCGAGATACCAGAATCTGTCTGAAAAGAAGTAAAAAACTTTTTCCAGTTGGCTGCAATTTTCGTTGTTGGTGTTTCTTTTGGATTTAACTTCCATGTCTCTCAACTGTACAGATTTTTGCAGAATGTCCAGATTTTTGCCTCATATGTTTAGTCTGTTCCTCATAAAGTCCACGGTTTTCAGACAAATTACTGAGGATTGAATTAATAAAATAAAGACATATATTTAAATTTCAGACATTGTATTCTTCAGGAAATGCAGGTGAGCACACATCCTGTTATTCTAGTAACTTTCTAAGTTTATAACAGGACGCCAGGGACACATTATCAGACTGGACAGCAGGGAGAAACAAATCTATTATTCTGCCATTGTCATTTGCTGATCAGTGCTGCAGATTTTACTGCCTAGCCTGTGACCTGACCTTAGCAACTTAAGCAGGGGTTGCTTAACATTTGTTAAAGTTGAGTCTCGTGCCACTTCAGTACTTAACTGATTTTTCTTTTTCTCGAATATCAGAGCATAATCACTGTGCTCCATGCACTAAAGTGTTCTTAATCTGTGAATAATCCACTCCATAACTCACACTCAACCTAGGCTTCTGTTCTTTGTCCATAAAATTATTGAGGTATTAGAACTTTCTAATACTAGTTTAAATGTCCCAGTTTCCTTTGTGTAACACCATCACCTACCATTTCCCTAAGCAAGGTCAATGGATAACCCTTTTTTCAAAGCATATCTCGAGTAAGTGAAACTTCATTAATAAAATATTTGTCTTTGCCGGTTAGTCTATGTGCCCTAATCAGCTGACTCTTCACTATATTTCTTTTTAAATGACCTGGGTTATTACCAAAAACTGATTTCCTGTTTACTTTATTGGAAGACTTATTCAAAAATCACTTTTATTAATCTCATAGCTAAACACGTTATCATATATAAAAATTATGTGGTTTTAGAGACAGAAAAGTCCATACTTTTATTTAAATAATATACTAATTAGTCAAATAGTGTCTGACTACCACTTCAGAAAAAATAAATTATCAATAAATGTGCAATGCAAAATAGTTTATTTGGTATATTTAGAGTCACTGATAAATCTGCCCTCCCAGTCAAACATCACTATTTTGGTGTATCTGAGGGGCCATTACAACCATCATCCCTATGCCAGATGTCTGTTAGTAATATTTTTTATTGAAGAGAAAAAAAAATATTACTCAGAATTAATTCAAGAAAGTCTGTACTTAAATCACTCTTACAAACATCTATGTCACTTTGCTCGGAGCCACCTTTTTCTAAAGGTATCAAACTGTAAAGTGTTTTAACATTCACCAATAGTGACACGTGTTAATTTTCCATTATGACATTCCATAATTTCTCTCTAGGTCTATTACACATAAAATGCCTGATCAAACATTTTGTACTGTTAAGTTTCCAAGGATTCCAGTGTTTTTTGGAATTCCTAAAATATATGCTGACAAAGCCACTTGCAATGACTGCTGATTCAGTTTTAAATCTGTTGATAGAAGATATAACATTAGGTGTGAAAGATTATGTAATTTTTATTTAAATTTAATTTAATTTAAGAACTCACTGGTTTGCTTTTTTGCTGATTATCAAAAATAGAATCAAAAATAGCCTCAACTGCACCTGAAATTTTCCACTCCACTTCCCTAAAGGGCCCATTTCTATACCGGAAGAATAAAAAGTTCCTGTAATCACAGCTGCACAGGTAAAAACCACACTCTTCAAAGCCAAGAACACAGCATCCATGGGACCAGACAGCATCCCAGGCTGCATTCTACACTAACTACAGAACGAACTGGCACCCCACCTAAGTACCATGTTCAATCATAGCCTCACCTCAGGCTTTGTGGCCGCTGAATGGTGCACAGCGATGGTTATCCCACTCCACAAGGGTGAGCCACCACGGACCCCGGGAACTACCGCCCCATGAGCATGACGAGCCTGGTCTGCAAGGCCATGGAACGTATCATCATGGAACTTATAAACAAAGACATTGGTAATCTCCAAACTCTGGACCCCACCTAGTTTGGGTTTGTAAAAGGCAGATCATGTCTCCTAAACCTGATAGACTTCTTTGAAGCAGTCACCAAAGCCATAGATGAGGGTAAGGTGGTTCACACAGCCTATCTAGATCTTGCCAAGGCTTTCAACACCACCCCCCACTCTGGAATTATAGATAAACTCACTAAACTAAGTATAAATCCCTATGTCACAAGATGGGTTGCCAACTGGCTCACTGACAAAACCCACACTGTGAAAGTAGCAGACTCCAAATCCAACTTCAGACCAGTGACAAGTGGAGTACCACAGGGTTCAGTCCTGGGTCCTCTCCTGTTTGGTATCTACTTCTCTGAAGTACAGGCTAACACAGAAGGTCTTTGGCTAGCGAAGTTCGCAGATGACTGCAAACTAGGAGCCATAATCGAAACTCCTAATGATGTGGACATCCTACAAAAGGGCTTCACTGAGGCAGATGCCTGGTGTCAAAGCCATGGCCTCAAGCTCAATGCTAAAAAGTGCATTGTCATCCCCTTTGGTAAAAACTCTGTACCCATGAACTACAACATAGGCGGTAGTATACTTAATACTGAAAGTGTGATAAGAGACCTTGGGACACAGGTGGACAGTAGTCTCTCCTTTGATATTCACTTTGCCATAGTAGTCAGGAAATGCTTCTATGTGGCACACCTCATCACAAAAGGTTTCTCAGCCAGAAAAAAAGAGGTCATTGTTCCCCTCTACTCATCACTCATTAGACCCATTATAGAGTACAACGTCCCTTTTGGTATGTACCTCACAAGACATCTACAACAACTGGAAAGGCCACAGAAATACCTCACAAAGAGGATTACTGGCCTCAAACAGATGCCCTATGCAGACCATCTCAAAAAACTCCAGCTTTACTCCATTGCATATCGCCTACTCAGAGGGGATCTCTGCCTAACATACAAAGCTATGCCAAACCAGAGCTGTTGGACATGCTCCACTTAAAGAAATCCCAATATCCTTCTGAGCTACATGCTCTAGGGACCTAAATCTTGTCACCACAATAAACAGAACATGCCGGAGGGATAGATTCCTGTCCCAGAGACTTTCCATACTCAGGAATAAACTACCTATCTATATCAAACAAAGCTCCTCATTAGCACTTTTAAAGAAAAATCTTGATGATTGGATAGGAAATAGGAAATTCACTCCGGGGATCACTTCTGTGGCTCTGCTTGACAGTGGCACAGGAAAATAATTTTCTTGGGTGGCAAAAGCCAGGGTACCTTTTTGGCTGGGCTTGGCCGATAACTTAGTACCTACCTATGAACCTATGAACTATTGAATTAATGAACTGCACCCTACTCTTGCTGGCAGCCTGCACTTTCTTAATTGCTCTTTCAGGCTATTGCTTTTGTGACTCTCTCCCTTTGCCTGTATAGGCAGTTCTATATTGCTTTGCTTTTTCCTTTTTCCAGGTCCTGAAGTTTCACTGATAACTACTTGTTGTATTACTATTATGTCTTTATACCCTTATTGTTTTTAGTCTACTACTTTTCACACTACATAGTCTAATATTTACTTTTACAATTACACTGGTAAACAACCTTTGTTACTTGCATGCAAACTCTAGCAGTCCCAACTCTGCTGATTGTTTGATGGCCATGCACTGGCTTTAAGGGTCTGGAATCCACTCCATTCATCCCCGACTAGCTCGGGCTCACTTTGCCCCCTACCCTACCTCCAGTTTCCACCCACCCCCACTGCAACTGCATGTATACTTTCCTAAGCCCACCCAATCCATACCTACAATCAAACACATTACAGCCACCATGTTTGCTCTTCCATTTACTATATAGCTATATTACATCACATCACATTTCTTTTGGCCATTCCCTCCTCACTCTACTCCCCCCAACTATTCCATCCACCCACATATATTTAAACAATGATATCTTAATTTATTCTACTGATCACCCTTATTAAATTCTTAAAACCTACTTTTCTGTACTATGACTAGTGCCAATAACATGGGAAATAAAAAGAAAAGGATATTTAACATCAATTTCTACAAAAATGCATGTTCTAAAAAGTCAGATTCCCCCATATTTCTGGAAAAGTGTCACAAATCTACAAAAATGTGTGGTATATCAGCAAATAAAAATGTTAACCTATAGTTGATACATTTAGCTATAGGTTCAGTATTGGACTTGCCTGTTGGCACATGGTTTACATGTCCCTCATTTTTTCATGCCCTTTATTTTATTAATATTGTATAGTACTTCCTTACCAATACTCTTGAAAGTAAGACTTTAAAGTCTTCCTTTTCTGTATACAAATTTAGGGTCAATACCCAGTGTGCCCATTAATCCAAATGACTTAAATCCTCTGTGCCAGTTTTTCTTCAATACACCTGTCACTTCATCACTAATAGTATTGTAACTCAGAAACATAGCTTCACCCTTTTCCACATATATGTTATTTTCATTCAAGCTTTTAGGAGTTTAATAATAGATGTAAATTTAGTTTCTCTATTTTTCTTTCTTTTTTTCCCGTACTTCTTGAACTTCTTTCCAAAAACATTTCCTTTAAACTTTGCAATTCATTTTCAAATACTGTTTTGTTAGAGAGTATTCTGGATAGTCTAACCATCTCTCTCTTAACAATATTGTTTCTGCCACTGTGAGTGATGGCTATAATAGTGTAAGAAACTATTAGAGTCAGTAGACTTTCTGACTATATTAGTCTCAACTCTTGTTTTGGACAATTTTTTTTGGAAATAGTAACATCCCAGAAAATTAAAGGTGCCAAAACTCATCTTGTGAGTAGAATGTCAAACTATACTTGTGTTATTTTAATGTAATCAATACATTTATTAAGATCCTCAGTATTACCAGTCTGTAAAATGAATACATCATGTAAATATCAGAAGTATTTATAAAGATGTTTGTTATAAACAGATGGGGATGCAAACACTATCTCCCACCATCATAGTACTGTGCTGGAAAATATGGGAGCAGATGTTCCTCTTATCGCAAATCCAGTGGACTGTTTATAGTATTATCCTTCAAAATATACAAAATTGTTAAAATGTTAATTCATTCCTGCTTGTATTGTTTGTTCCTAATCAATGCTTCTGTAAAGGATTCCATGCCAATATCATGGGGAATGACAAGAAAAAGAACTTTGACATCAATTCCTACAAAAAGTACACGTTCTAAAAAAAAAAAACACTTTCCCCATAATTTTGGGAAAGTGCCGTGAATCGACCAAAACATGTTGCATATCAGCAAAGAAATGTTTTTAACCTATAGTCAATAATTTGGCTGTAGGTTCAGTTTTGAACCTCCCTGCTGGCATATTGCTTACGTGTCCTGCATTTTCTCATGCTCTTTATTTTATTGAGTAGTACTTCCTTACTACCACTCTGAAATAAAACTTTAAATTCTTTCCTTTTTTATATACAGATTTAGGATCAATGCCCAGACTGTCAATTAATCCAAATGACTCAAATAGTCTGTGCCAATTGTTTTTCAATATCTCTCTCACTTCATCACTAATGGTATTGTAAGTCAGAAGCATAGCTCCAGTAATATCCTTTTCCACAACTGTGTTATTTTCATTTAAGCTTTTAGGAAACTTAGTAATAAACTGGTATTTATTTTTTCTATTTTTATTTACTTCTTACCCTACTTCTTTAGCTAGCAGTTTAGGATATTTTCTTTCCAAAAACATTTTCTTTAAACTTTACAATTCATTTTAAACACTATGTCATTAGATACTTTCTTGGATAGTCTAACCATCTGTCCCTTAGCAATATTTTTCTTCTGTCATTATGTGTGATAGTTGTAATAGTGTATGAAACTATTAGATTAAGTAGCCTTCTGAAAATCCACCCATCACCCCTTTTTCCCATTCTTTACACTTCAACAATGACAATCATCTAGAGCCAAGGTTTACACCTCCAGGTGGCTAGCCCTGCCATGGTAGTTCTTCCACAGCATGCACTTGCATGTGCAGTCACACCTGTGGCCATTTTAAAGTGCCCAATTTACCTACTGAATGTGTTTAGAATGTGGGAGGAAACCAAAGCACCCAGCGGAAACACACACATACACAGAAAGTACATGCAGACTCCAGACAGAAGGCACCCCAGCCAAGAATTGAATCAGGGAACCTCTTGCTTTGTGGAGACAATGCTATCTGCAGAATCCACTATGCAACCCATTAGACTCAAATCTTTTTGTTGGTCAAGTTTGTGGAGACACATCAAAATGTAATCGCTCACAATCAGCCCATCCATCCATCCATCCATCCATCCATCCACAACCCCTTTTTTCCCATTTTGCATATGGGGTCAGGGTGTCACTTCAACAGTGATAATCATCTAGAACCAAGATTTACACCACTGGGTGGCTAGCCCTGCCTTGGTGGTTCATCCACACCACACACTCAAAACTATGGCCAGTTTAGAGTGCCCAGTCCACTTACTGCATATCTTTGGAATGTGGGTGTAAACCAGAACACCTGGAGGAAACCCACATGAACACAGGGAGGACATGCAGACTCCGCACAGAAGGCACCCCAGCCAGGAATCAAACCAGAGAACCTCTTGCTGTGAGGCAACAATGGTATCCACTGTGCCGCTGTGCCACTCTGTAATCACTCAAAATAGTGACACCAAAAAACTGACAGTTCATAATGTAGACACATCAAAATGCAGACAAAACACATAAACAAATAGCAAAAAACCAGACAAAGAGTTTACTTTTGTGATCAATTCACATTAAAAATACACTAAAATGAAACAAACAAAAAACCCTAAACCATACCAATACCGTAATGGTTTATCTGAATAGTGATAGTGTTAAGGAAAGGGTTTTCTGAGGTATGGTAAGGTGCAGAGTTAGGGTTAGAGTTAGGCAGGATTAGTAAGGGGGTGGTGTGGGGGTGTGTCTGAAAATGCAGGCTTGTGTATACTAGGTCTGAGACTGCTGTGTTTTTGAGTTTTCAGTCTTCTCTGAGATACAGCAATTTTGGAATTGGTATATATAAGTTTGGGAGGTGTGGGGGCTTGTCCCCCTACAAAAACGTAGCTTTAAAGAAGAACAGCAGTGTTCAACAGCCACTCTTCTCCTGTATTTTTGTACTTTTTTTCATAATTCTGGGGCTTGCAGTTAGGAGCCACAGAATTATAATAAGGAGCCATATATTTTATAAAGAATATATGTGTGTGTGTGTGTGTGTGTGTGTGTGTGTGTGTGTGTGTGTGTGTGTGTGTGTGTGTGTGTGTGTGTGCATGTCTAATGTGTGTGTACATATATGTGTGTGTGTGTGTGTGTGTGTGTGTGTGTGTGTGTGTGTGTGTGTGTAGGAGTTATGAGTGGTGAAATGTCATGATCCATCAAAGTTTTTCTGCAGGGGGCCTCATATCACGACTTTGACCCCCAAATTCCCCTTATTTAGTATGACAAAATCTATGGTTACACCATCTTGAAGAAAGGTTTTAAACCAGGGTATGGAGTTTGGTGGGTCATAATTTTGACAGGTAGTTGGCTTTCCATATAGAATGAAAGTCATAGAACTTTAGACTTAAGTCCCATAAAGAACAGGTTTCGGGGTTCTGAATTTCAATAAGAAATATCAAGAGAAAGATCAGAATGTGACATGAAATAGCTGAATATATAGCTGTCATGGTACTGAAAAAGACAGGTCTGGATCATAGCTCAAAGAAGTAACAAAGGAGGAATTCCACTTATCCTCAAAAGCATTCAAACAACTAAGCAAGATGTGGAATATTGCTATTAAGAGTGTCCTTTCATAGAGTGATAAGTAGCACTGATGTGCCTAAGGAGACATATTACTGTCCAAAAAACAGGGAGGATGCAGGTAAAAAATAGTAAATCTAAGGAAGCTCAAGAATAAAGATGAGTAGTAAGCTAATTTAATTTTTTTTAACCATGTGTGTTTCTACATGTGTCCATTTGTACTGAATCAATAATGGTGCAGATGGAATCACTTTAACACTATCAAAACAAGGGATATAAAACATTAATTTACCTGTCCAGTTTGTCTTCCCTGGCTACACTATGAACCTACAAATGTGTTCCTGCTTCTCAGTTGCAAACAGTTCCTCCACACACCACATAATTCCATGCTTGAACCTTGATTTACATACTTGGCAACATGTTGCTCCACAAGGATGTTGTGCACTACATGTTGTACTGCTGAGTAACAGGGTATTCTAAGCACTGCCTACACCTATAACCTCACCGGCATGTAGTTCAGTACTTAGTGCAGGACAGTGATGTAATGAGTGGCCAAGCACTAGCTATCCCTGTTGTCACAGACACTGACCTCAAGATCAGAGTGATCTTTCTGTTTTCCATGTGCTTTGACCATAGTTAGTGCAGCAATCAGAATATCAGCATTATGGAGCATTTTAAGAGAATGACTTACCATAAAATTGACTTGAGAAAGTTACATTTAATTTAATGGGGGAATGTACTGCATCCTTCATTTCCAACTTTTTTGTTTCCACACTGAGTTCATTTAATGTTTTGCCAGTTATAACTTGTTTGGAACAGTTTCTCAGAAAAATAATTGTTAGTATCAGTGGTTCAGCATGTTGCACACTTACCCTCGGTTCTGAAAAATCTAAAGTCTCTGGATTCTATTCCCTGCACCAGCCCTAGGATTCAGACAGCACTAATCAGCCAATGCAGGATGGCTCAACAGCACAATAGCAATAATGTGCTCTTCAGAAATATGGTAAAGCCACACCAAACTAGCCTTCATTAATGGCTTATTACCATGTCCTAAAATTGAATACTGAGCTGTCAGACCTGACCATTTTTGTATTCTCACTACCAGCTAATATATCATAGTTGCACACGTACCTACCAGATCAAACACGTGCACACACACACACACACACACACACACACACACACACACACACACACACACACACACACACACACACACACACACACAAACAAACTTATAGGTAGTTCCAATCCTGCTCTTAGAGACATGTACACATATACACAGCCACAAGCATAAACACAGATACACATAGCTGGACAACTTTCTGGTGCCTACTCACAGTCATGCTACGAACCCCGATCCATCCATAGAAGTGAATAGGTGTACCCCATCGAAAGATGGTGTATACATTTTCCTCCTCATGACCAAAATATGGTAGCATTCCATTGCTGGTATAACTTCCCAGATAGCTGTGTTTATCTTAAACATTGTGACTACTGTTTATGCTATGGTTGAAGCCTCCATACTGCTGTAGAGGAAAAAGGCTCTCCCAAATCACATAACCTTACTCCACTGTCACAACCCACTGAGTAAAGGTTTCTGCAGTGTGATAAGCCTTTCTGAATCCCACGGTAGGTGCCTGGATTCATTCTCAATGCTGACACTGCAGTGCAACATGGGGAGGGGTGCTTCTGAATGCTTGAGTTGGTGATAGCTCACTTGGATGTAAAAGATATCATGGCTGTTATCAAAAAGAGTAGGAGAATTTCCCAAAGTACCATGGACAAATTTCCCTTAGTTAGTATGAATTCCACCTCAGGTTTCTCATGAAAACAGGCATTAAGTCTACTGGGACTAGCACAATCAACAGAAGCATACATTAAAAATGAAATAAAATAAAATAAAAAACAATTTGTATATCACTTCTGTCTCTTCTTAGTTTTCCAGAATGATTCAAACTCCCTGTAATGACTACAACATAAGTTTTTTGTGGGTAATTTCTGAGTATCCATACTACAGAAAGCACACTATATCTTAAAATAAACATGGACTTTTTACATATTTTTAAGTGCTGAGGTACAGTCTGTGAGTTAAAATGTTTATCTTCCTTATACTAAAATTCATTTTCTTAACCATCTAGGAAAAGCTTTCAATATCTCTGGCCATACAGACCGGATCCATTACAAAAGTGACATTGCAAGGTTTAATGCCACCTTTATCAATTACTTCAATTAGTATAGTGACACCTCTGATTATTTCATAAAGTTTAAAAAGAAATACACAGTGTTATCAGATTTCTTTCATGTTGCATCCCTCATGAGAATTGAAATATGTGACATTTTCTATATGCAATGTCAGCGGATTCTCCATACTTTGAAGATATCTGGAAGTAAATTTTGAATGTTAATGTATTTTTTGACTAGCAGTAGCTGAAACTGTCCGACAATGTACATCCATATACCTAAGAATATCTTACGTAAATGGACAGTAGGGAAGGATGTCTTTCCTTTAGCAGCTAACCTTTGCTTTCAAAATCTGTCACTATCAAAGCTGAATGCACGTTCCATTTTTGTTTGTGGTTGCATCAGGAATTGTTCTGTCAATTCAAATGGTATTCTGCAGTAAACTAAGGCAAGTGGTCTGGCAATGTTCTGAATGAGATTATGTGTGTAGCTACATGATGGGAATTTAATCTTTGGGTTCTGAATGTTGCATTTTCAGATTTAGAAAGTCTGTAATGGTAAGGCATATGTCAGCAAAGTCACCATCTAAAAGAATCTGCTTTATATTTCCCACAATTAGGCAAGAAAATGATATTCAAAGCAGGTCGTGCATTTTTCTTCTGGAGCAAGGTTTGCTTGAGGCTGCTTGGTCATCAGTTACACGTTTCTAAATAAACAATGGATTTGTGGTTCTGGGGTACTACAATCAGCATAAGCAGTAGGATGGTACAAGGGATCAGGGATACGTTTCGTACAAAAGTTCATGATTCTCTAAATGCTTTCAGATGCACAAGTGACAGGTGAAGTACCTCAGGGTTCAGTCCTGGGACCGCTCTTGTTTGGCATCTACTTCTCTGAAGTTCAGGCCAGCAGTAAGGGACTCTGTCTAACAAAGTTCGCAGATGACTGCAAACTGGGAGCCATTACTGAATCCCCAAATGATGTGGATATTCTACAAAAGGGCCTTACAGAAACAGATGCTTGGTGGCAGAGCCACAGGCTCAAGCTCAATGCCAAGAAATGTATGTTATCCCCTTTGGGAAAAAACATGTACCCGTGAATTACCACATAGGTGGCAGTACACTAAACACTGAAAGTGTGATAAGAGACTTAGGGACACAGGTGGACAGTGGTCTCACCTTCGATAACCACATCACCACAACAGTCAGAAAATCCTTCTATGTGGCACACCTCATCACTAAGGGCTTTTCATCCAGAAAAAAGGATGTCATTGCCCCACTGTACTCATTCCTCATTAGACCCATTATAGAATACAACGCCCCGTTTGGTATGTACCTCTCAAGACATCTGCAACAACTGGAAAGGCCGCATAAATACCTCACTAAAGGAATCACAGGCCTAAAGCAGATGACCACCTAAAAAACCTCAAGCTATACTGTGTCTCATATCGTCTACTCAGAAGCAATCTCTGCTTTAACATACAAGGCCATGTTAAACCCAGAGCTATTGGACATGCTACACTTAAAGAAATCCCAATCCCTCAGAGCCACACACTCCAGGGATCTAAACCTTGTCATCACAATGAACAAAACATGCTGGAGGGATAGGTTCCTGACCCAGAGACTCCCCAGACTCTGGAATAGACTGCCCATACATGTCAAGCAGAGCGCCTCTTTGCCCCTCTTCAAAAGGAACCTTGATGATTGGATGGGAGATAGGAAATTCACCCCGGGGATCATATCAGTCGCCCTGCTAGACAGGGGTCAAGGGAAGTAAATATTGTGGGAAGAAATAGCCAGGGAATTGTTATGGCTAGGCTTGTATAGGCCCTAGGGGCCGATAGCCTAGTACCAACCTATGAGCCTATGATGGGAATTTAATCTTTGGGTTCTGAATGTTGCATTTTCAGATTTAGAAAGTCTGTAATGGTAAGGCATATGTTAACAAAGTCACCCTCCAAAAGAATCTGTTTTAGATTTCCCACAATTAGGCAAGAAAATGATACTCAAAGCAGGTCGTGCATTTTTCTTCTGGAGCAAGGTTTGCTTGAGGCTGCTTGGTCATCAGTTACACGTTTCTAAATAAACAATGGATTTGTGGTTCTGGGGTACTACAATCAGCATAAGCAGTAGGATGGTACAAGGGATCAGGGATACGTTTCGTACAAAAGTATATGATTCTCTAAATGCTTTCAGATGCACCAGATAATACTTTATTGATCAACTACGTACTTTTAGCCATATATCCTACTTTGTAGTCTTAGCAGACTTTCTCTGCAAGGCTTTGCTGGATGTACTACCGCTAACCTAACCCTGAAAAATCCTCAAATATCTACATTTGCTAATATCATACCACATACTCCCAGAGCAAAAGCAGCCATATGAAATAAGTCACAAATTTATAAACTAGAAGTGACCCTCTGCTGGCCATTCCAGCACCGTATTTCCCTTTTTTAACAGTGCTTCCTGGTGATGTAATACCTTATTCCCTTTTCACATATTGGTGTCTGAATTTCAGCACAGTAATGCTCATTGATTTATGTATGGCCTTCCAGATCTCTGATCACTACATTTTAAGAAGCCAAGCTCTGGGTATCAAAAACATAATCCTCATTTCCATAGATATACCAATGTAAGGGCACATCCCTGATACATATACCAACATAAGGACACATCCCTAATACATATACGAATGTAAGGACACATCCCTGATGCATATAGCAATGTAAAGGCACATCCTTGATACATATTCCAATGTAAGGACATATCCCTGACAGTCTAGGGCACCAGCACCATCAAATAGAAGGCACAGCCTTCATCAAACCTCCATTTATGGTTGAATTCTGAATGAAAGTATACTTAATTATGTACATTTATATTCACAACACAGTCCATAGCTGCTTTAATTAGTTTGTTAAATATGTAATCTCACAGGGCTCAAAGTTTTCCAGGGAGAACTCTTTGGTTAAGTGACTTGTTCAGCCACAGAGATGGCTGCACAATTCATAAGTGAAATTTGAGGGACTCAAACCAAGGGCTACATAATGTTTTTAACACCTCACAGGATTAACCATATTTGGAAGACTACCAAACTAAATATCTGTTTTTTTTATTTATTTACTACTAAGAACTGTGACTAGAAAAAGCAAATGGTGTGATTCTTTGGCTTTCTATAAAAAAAAATCTAATTCTTTATACAACAAAAACAAAGAAGGAGTCCAAACACAGTTTCCTTTTGAGGAAACCACTCAAACACAGCTCTAGCTACTGATCATGTATTTGGGGCTTAACTACAAACATGTTCTTTTTACAGCTGCTTTGTATGAGACTTAAAATACATTTCTAATCTTAGTGGGTTATTACACTAAAGGGCACTACAATACCGCTTTTGTTTTACGTTTTTGCAGCTAGCAATCTATTTTGATCCCAATCTCTGTTATAGTGCATTATATCTATAGATATATATGGATACAGTACTAAGTAACATAATGTTCTAGCTCCATGCTTTTATTTCTTGGTGGATTCATATTTTACTCTGAAAGCAAATTTTATTTAGAGACAATAAAAGCTGATATTCCACCAAGCAGTATAACGTGGAGGTGTTAACAATCTGTGCTATAAACACATGGATATGAAAACACAGTTAAAGGTTGCATGTTTCAACCTTTATCTGTTCCCTGTGTGGGAAACATAGGTGCCATACAAATAATCCCTCAGATTCCATGTGAGAACATCTTTGTAATGTTGCCAGTATGGGATACTTTAAAGGGAATCCTTGCACAGCTGACCTTTAAAATAAGTTGTACGCTTTTGTGTTGCCACTACAAAGAATTTAATTTAGAAAGGGTAAAAAAAACAACTCCTTTAGAACAAACTGGTCACATATCCTGCTGATCTATGTTAGGTCACATTTCATGTGTGAAGTGTTAATTATGGACTAGTTTCTCTTTCTGTTTTTTTTTTCTGAATTAGTCTCTCTCTCTCAAATGGTAAATTTATGGGTAGGAGGACTCTGCAAACGTGAAGTAGGGCGATTTACTTCTTTTCCACAAGAATTTCATATATGTGCAACAGACATATCACATATTTTTTTTTTTTTGCAAATGTATAATTTTATATTATAATGACATGGAAAAACGTGCACGATTGGCCAGCCAGCGTACATTCGAAATCGAAAAATATTAAAATGGAAAAAGCCCGACGGTTTTCTTTTTTAATTTAACTTTTTACACTTAACTTCTCACTCACTTAAATGGGTTTAGCATAGTTGGGACACAACAAATAAGCAATGGAGATTTCCGTTTGCTTATTTTTAACATAGCTATATCAATGCTAAACTCAACATAGCTAAGCAGCTTTTTTTTTAAAAAAACAGCGAGAAAGCAAGATCTCTGTTGCCTTTTTACACTATTCGCTATTAAATTTACATTGCCAAACCTACAACAAAATAAAAAATAAACATCTGTTTGCTGTTTATTAAACCCATAAAAACCCAAACCATTAACCCAAAAACTTCAAAAAGCAACAAAAAAATAACTTTTGATGCTGTGCTTTCCATGCCCCTTTTGTGCGTAGCCGCCAGTAGCGATCGGTAGATCAAATAGATACATGCAAAGGAACATCTCAGAAGGGCAAGCATGCAGGTATATAAAATATATATATGCATTTAAATAAATAATAGTTTTCTTTAATTTATAAAGTAATGTTCTAATAACCATCTGCTGTATACGGTGGTGGGTGCTTTACCCAACCTTGGCATGCCAACCCCGCCTCGGGCTTCGCCCAACACCACCGCCTAGTAATATCTTACTGCGTAGAAGGTATGTAATTTACTGGTAACATGCTTGGAACAAAATGACTAATGTACATATGATTGTTTTCTAAAACTAAGCAAAACAATTAGTGATAATCTAGTTTGCTTCATTAGATGAGTATCAGTTATGCTCTGTCTTCATTTGTCAAAAAACAAATCAGATTTCCAAATATTAAAATTATTGTTGATTTTCAGTCATTAACCTGAAGTTGTACGTGTTGTTTCGATGACCTGGAGAACAATTTTGTAGCCGTATCTTACATAATTTTAAAGACTTTTTGCTCATACTACACCTACATTAGAGCAGAACATGCTTGTGGCATTTTCCTAACTGAACTAGTTCTATCTTTTATGCTTCGTATGAACCACACTCGCCCCATTGCACCACCTTACTAATGGATGATAATCAAAACCCTGTCCCTGCCTCTACTTCAAACACTACAACTTAGCTTAGAAAAAATCCTTTCATAGCACTACTGCTACACAAGACACACCACATACAACAGCACATAAGCAAAACACTAAATCTATCCCTTTGTCTAGCCCTCACTCTATCACACACATCAACTTCCACCCCTAATGCTGTCATTTTGGTATATTTGAAGCTTTTTGCATTAAAAGCCCAAAACCACACTTACTTCTACAATCGATCTTCCTGCTTTTGGCATCTGTAGCACTCACTTCTGCTGACCAAATGACAATTTGCAGGGTAAAAGGAACCCATCCTACCCATCCCTTCCTTGCTATTTTTGCTCCAGCTGTCTCATGTCCTTTTGAATGCCTTATGAATTCCTTCTCCACTATCCATTTGGTAGCACATTCCAGATTTCTACAACACTCTCAATGAAGAATTACTTTTGGAGATCAAGGGGGAAATTTAGTGCTTTTAATCACCTATGGCTTGCTGCACTCCTCCATTGACATATCTGGAGCATAATACACGGTATCAGTCCATCAGCTACCCCTCCCCCAATCTTCCTCTCTCTTAACTATCAGGGCACTTAATCTAGGTTGTGCCTTTGCCCATTTCCTTTCTCTATTCCTGATTTGTGTAATTTATCCTGTCTGATATCACATATGATTCCCTCCTTCATGAAGATTGTACCCCCAGATCTCACTTTTATATCATTCATAAACAAATTATACCCAGGCACCTCCATGTCCCACTGTCACTTGACATTGGCTCATTTTTCTGTGATGTCAGCAATTTCCAACCTCTGTTCCTGCATCACTGCTTGCAGCACTAATGTCCTCCTTTTCAGACTCACTGCCTTGCATGCTGGGGACATCCATAACCTCCTGTGACACTCTCCATGACCTTCTGTCTACTTCTTGAATACCTAAACCCAGAATCGTAGCTAGTTCAACCAATGCCTTGAGCCGATTCTATGAACCAATAGTGCACCACCTCTTCAGATCTTCAAGTGAAAAGCAACAAAATAAAAGAAAAAGTGGAAGGAAGTGTGCAAATGAATTCAGACAACATTACTTGCATTGGTTCTAGTGTTATTTATGTACTAAAATTCTACGGCAACATGTCATTACACTTATGTTGGTTATTGTCAATATGTGTGCCCCCACGTTCATGATGCATTTCTGTTGTCAATTTACACACTCTGCATTCCAGTGCACTGCAAAACTTTTTGAAATATTCCCTGTTCCTTATAGTAGTGTGATATATAAAAAACATATGTGATATGAAAGCAATGTCTGAATACAAAAGACATGGAACAACATTATAAGTTGTGATATCTGTAGAAGTTGTATGTGAGATTTGAACCCATTACAGTGGATATCGTAGCAGTGGAAGATCAACAACACCATTGTACCAAATGATCACTACAGTCTACCTGCACTTGTCAAACAATAATGTTGGCTGGCTTCCAGACACATCTGTATTGTCAGTAGATGTTATGTAACACAACCAAAACAGAAAAAAGCAGTCTTAGTAACCTGAACTGTTATGCATGAATAGCTATATCAACATAATCACTAGTGAACAGTCAATGCTATCCCTATTTCTACTGTATCAGATGAAATTCAGTGGTAACTGCTACTATATTACTCTTAGCAGAAAGTATCTTTGCAGTAGCAATTGAACCATACCTCTCAACCTCTGAGAGCAAGAAATCTGGACAAAGCCATACGTAAAAGTAGGATAAAGGCCAAAAATAGGGACAATTTTAAATATTGCTCTTACAAACTTAGAAAGTTGATAGAAAACAGGTTTTACATTAGCATGAATTTTCTGAAGGGTATGAAGTCTGAAACTCAAATGTCTGTCTTTATTTTATGACTTCAATCTTTAATGAATTGCCACTAATATGTTAGAAAACCACAATTTTATGAAAAAGGACCAAAAATATGGGGCACAAATCTAGACATTTTATGAAAAACTGTAGAGTTGAGAGGTATGATATTAATCAGCTTATGGAAGACTTTGGAAAAGCCACGTTATCTGTAATCATACCACAGACAGTACAAGGTAACCAGACATAAACACAGATTTAGTTTTATTGAGGCTCTATTTATATTGCATGTTTTATTAAACATCAGTTACTAATATCCATACTAATATGATAGAGTACGCAGATGACTCGACCATCATCTGCTCATCCCAGTCTCTACCCAAACTGCAAAAAGTCACACAGGAAGCCTTTTCCTCTGTTGAAACATGGTTATCCGATGCCCAATTAATACTCAACCCAAACAAAACTAAACTACTCATCTTCCAACCCACCAAACATACTCAAAACAACTCTCACTTTAACATCACAGCAAAAGACAACACCACTATATACCCAACCGAACACACCAAATTGCTAGGAGTGGAAATAGACAATAAACTAAAATTTGACATTCACGTATCCATGACTATAAAAAAAGTCCACAAAAAACTAGGAGCGTTATACAGAAATAAGCAATTTCTCACCAAAGCAGCAAAGATTTCAATAGCAAATTCCCACCTTATCTCCACCCTACTTTATGCCTCTCCAATATATACCAACCTAAGGCAATGTGATCTAAACATGCTAGAGACCTGCTACAACAAAATTGCCAAATTTGCCACAGGGGCATCCTACCGTAGTCACCACTGTCTCATTTGCTGAACTGGGCTGGCTTGAACTCCCTCACCTCCTTCAGTGGTATCAACTCTCACTCACCCACAAACTAGTAAATCATCCACTAAATGTCCCATCCCTCCAGAATCTACTCCAACCCTATCGCACCACCAGACCACTAAGATCCAGCAACAAAAATCACTTGCAGATCACTAAAGCCAATAACTCTGCTGGTGAAGCACTATTCTCTTGCGCCATAGCCAAATTATGGAACTCACTCCCACCCACAATTACCACCGTACCATCATGCACCCACTTCAAAACTTTACTAAAAGCGCACCTAAAAACATGCTGGCTATGCCCTTGCAACTCCCACTGTAATATCATCCACCCCATCCAACCACTATCTTTCTTTCCACTCCACTAACTACCTTGATTATAGCAAGCTCAGATGCTCATAAGCCTAGTACTTATTATACAGCAGGAACTTCTCATGGTAACATTTGTTAATGTCTGTTATGTACTTCACAGATAAAGATTCTAGGTGTCTACTGATGCACTATGTTCTTCATCTGTAAATATGTTGTAAGTAATTGCTATGTTAAATTGTTAATCGCTATGTAATCCAATGTAACTACTGTCTGTTTATTTTACTGTGGAGCTTTTCTCCCCGGGCCTCCACTGAAAATGGACCTACGTCCAGTCGGACACCCCCAGTCAACAAATTTAAATAAATAAATAAATAAAATCCAAAAACATAACTACAACTATGTACTGCATAGCAATGTATGGATAAAGTTGGAATATATTGGTTTCTGTAAGTACACCACAAACTGTACAGAGTCACCAGCAATATATATGAATGTTATTTAGTGCGTCCTTATGTACTGTTCACTGATGTTTTATATATTTCTCTTTAAAAAGTGCATACAGATTCACACATACAATAATAGTTTGCTAAGAATGAAGCTATTGTGCTGCTTTTTACTTTTTTCAGGTGATGAAGAACGAGCAAGGAACAGAGCTTTGTGCATCGAGCAGATGTACAGGCTGGAGGATCAGTGCAGGGAGAGAGGTGTGTTTAATACACTTTCGCATTGTTTTATCTAGAATAGATCTAAACATTGTTAGAGGACTGGCTTGGTTTGCAATTCCATGCATACTACTAGTATTGCATGACTACCCAGCATGCATCTGTGAGGTAACTGCAATAGTCATACAATCCATGTAATTACTCTTATGTATTTCATAAAAAAAATTACATATGATTTAGGAACAGGCCATGTTTGCTGAAGGTAATGTTGTGAGTTGAAACTCACAACCTAGATGATAGTCAGTTATGTATAATTGTCACAGTACTTCTCGTTGTGTGTTTTATTGCTAGTTAATAGTGTTTTGCCTGATATTTGTATAGTTGGTAATGGTGCATTTATATGTACAGCTGTAGTCCTTAGTGGTTCTGTTGTGTATAGCCTGTCTATTGACATAATGAATTAATGTCTTCTCTCTCAGCGTTTGGGCTATTGTTGCTAGACTGTGTCTGGCATGCACTTTAGTTCAACATGGAGAGTGATTTTGCCTACAAGACTGTTGATGCTTTGGTTAGGGCACACTTGTATTCTAGGTTTAGGGATAGCTGTGCACAAAGCCATTCCTGATCTTTATTTATATTTAACTGTTACATAAAGACAGATCAGCATTTTACTGTTTGCATTTTGTAGTGACATACATAGTGTTTGCTAATAAATGTATGTAGGGAATTGATACATTAGTACAAAGACAGTACTGTTTATAAGACATAACTTATGTTTTTATATGTCACATACTGTCGCTGTGTTTATGATTGTTCATTATTTCTAGGGTGTTGTGTTGCATTCCAAATGTTGACATTGCTGTGTCAGTCACTGACCATGTTGCATCACTCATCTCATTTGCATATACCTTTTATATTTCCCACTGAATTGTCATCTCACTATATCTTTGTTATAAAGATATGTTAATTGGTAGCTGTTCACATGACTTATTGCTTGCACAAACAACAGAGTTACAGTTGTGTGTGCTTGACATATTCACATACCAACATAAATGAGCAAGGCACACATACAAGGCAGTCATTACAGACACAGGCATTATAGGCAAGCTCACTAATTTAGGTATAATCACTTTTATTATCTGCTGGATAGCTAACTGGTTCATTGATCGGAGCCAGGAGGTCAAAATAGGTGAGGCCACTTCCTCTAAGAGGCCAGTCACTAGTGGTGTCCTCCAGGACTTGGTACTGGGCCTGCTCCTTTTTAGCATATATTTCTCTGAAATGGAAACAAATGCTGAAAGTTTATGGCTGACTAAGTTTACAGCTGATTGCAAGCTAGAGGTCAGCATCGACTCCCCTGCAGACACTAGCACTTTTCAAGAAGGTCTCTCTGTGAGTTACAAACGGTGCCAAATCCATGGTCTTAAACTCAATGCTAAGAAGTGTATAATTGTACCCTTTGGAAAGTCAGCCATCCTGGCTAATTATCATGTTGATAATTTGCCTCTAACAAATGACCCAATGGTCAGGGATCTAGGTACACACCTAGACAGTAGACTTACCTTTGACCACCATGTGGCCACAGTGGTGAGGAAATCCTTTTATCTTGCACAACTTATAAGTAAGGGCATGGCATCTAGGTCCAAACAGATCATTATCCCACTGTACTCTACACTTATCATACCAATCATAGAGTACAGTGCTCCCTTTGGTATGTCCCTGACCAGGCATATGCAGCAATTAGAGCGACCTCAGAGGCTCCTTGCAAAAAGAATACAAGGAGTAAGAAACCTGCCTTGTTCAGAATGCCCTTTCCCTCTACTCAGTCTCCTATAAATTGCTGAGGGGTGATATATGCCTGGCTTACAAACCATCCACAAACCCCACACTTATGAATCACCTCTATATTCATTAGTCAAACAGTACCAGAAATACAAGGTCTAGGGGCCTGAGTTTTGTCTGTGACTTAAACAGAACATGCTGGAGAAATAGGTATGTGCCCCAGGGACTGCGCCTCCTATGGAACAGGCATGCCATCAATGTGAACCTGAGTTTGTCTACTACCCAGTTTAAGTGCAACCTTGACCAGTGGATGGGGAATAGGAAATTAACACCAGGCTTGGCACCCATGTCCCTTATGAATGGAGGTAACTTATAAATGCCTGACCCTCAATGTCCTATTTGGATACACAACATCATTATTCTTTCGGGAAAACTTGGCTAGGCTTAGACAGGACTCCTGGATCTTTAGCCTAGTAGCAATCTATGGATCTATGAAACATGGAAATAGTGATATTCTCTCAGACAGTCTGCTTGCCAATGTAGTGAGACATACCTCAAGTATTGCCCACTACAGGTCACAGTAGTGTTATGCTGTCAGTTCACAGTGGTGTAACAGTGAGCAGTTATTTTGCAATATAGATGCATGTCAATGTTGCATGCCATAGTATCATGGTATGCTTGTCTTTATATGTCATGATATCTAAATGTGTATGGCTGTGCACGTTTGTCATGTATAATGATGACTGGTAAACAATTGTTCAGGTAATGACAGGATTTCCACAGATGAGCTGTGTTATGCATGCCATGTCATGGCCTGGAGTAACCTGCTGACATTCTGTGACGGATATAGTCACCCTGCCATGGACCTTTATTGAAATCATCCATAACTGTAGATAATAGGACATAGGGAATGTATCATGCACATGAATATACACCTGCTAACCACACCTGTTTTTATTATACTCCTTATACATAATCCATTTAGGCCGTATTGTCTGAGAATGTGGTTTTAATGACATCTGTGATATATAAACCTTTCTTCTCATATGCAGAGATCATATTGAAGGTATAGTAGTTAATGTCTGTTAGATTTTTTTATGTGCACAGCAGTTAGTGTTTCATTGCAGTAATGTTTTACACAGGAATGTGCAGCCTGATAGACATGTGTTTTTTATTGTTATGGTTTGGATCTGTGACGTACACTGCATGTGGTGGTAGACTTGACTATGGCCCTACCTTATTGTAATGTGTCATATTGAATATTTTCTACCTGTGCATTGTGTCACAGTGGGTATGTTATATACTCATATAACTGCAGGTATGCATATTATGTACTTTCTTTCTTCTCGTGTTACTCACCTTGACAGAGCATGGGACCCATGGATGGTCACCTATCAGACACGAGAGATGTGCACATGCCAGACCAATGCATGAGTCCTCCGATGATGATGGTGACCGTGATGGAGATGATAATGATTATGATGATGATGTGGAAGAACCTGGACCTACAGATACCATCATCCCTGCTGCACCCTGGAGGAGATGCTGCCTGCCACCACCAGCAGATGACTTTCAGAACTGGATCGGGGAGGTGATGACTGATATCTTTTCGACACAGATGAGGGACTTGACGGGGAATTTCTTCCAGGATATGGCATGGGCTATGTTGGACTATTCGGCCCAAGAGATCATTTGCAATATTCATCCCCTTCAGGACGGGCCCTCAGGACCGTTAGTATTGTCTGTATGATCCAGTTGTGTACTGCTTCCACCATGGTGTTTGTCATATAAGCAATTGGACTATATAGGGTCACTTGTGCATGCATAACATATTGCTGCCATGCTTATGTGATACACGGCCAACTGGACACTGCAGATGCTGTGTGACACTTTGCATTATGTTACAGGTGTCGAATGACACACCATTACCACATTAGACATGCAGTCATCATGCTATTGTCCATGGATTTCTGCACGTGATGCATACGTTGCTCTATGAAAGCAGGTGTGGTGCTCATTATTTGTGTGCATGCATGTGTCTACTTCTATTCATGCACTGCATAAAACTGTTGTTATGGCCAATGCACTGTGGCCCTGTATGTCACAGTAATGCATTTTGCAGTTAACATGCTGCTACTGATGCAAGAGTTCCACAGGATACATGTGTGGGATTGATTGCAACTCACAAACAACATTTTGCCCATACTTCACAAATAACACAGTAAGATGGGCATGATTTGTGAGTTGGTGTGTCATGTCTGTTCAACAACAGGACATGTCCATGCTCCTGTGCTTTGTATGACACTTGTCCTGCTGTTACACTGGTATACTGTCTTTGTGTATGGCTTGTATTGGCAAATGATGGTGCCATGTTGTAACATATAACTGTGTCTGCTATATATGGGCAGTCCTACTTTACAGAATGCATAGACCGTCACTGCACCATTCATGTATACATTGTGGTATTGATGATTTATATAGCAACAATAAAGTATGCATTCTTTGGCCTATGTTACATTTCCACATACATTGCTTAGCCACATGCATACCCATATTTCAGCAAATGGTGGATATATGAACTGGTTTATGTACATATCTCTGCACATATTCTGATCAGTAGAGAAATCTCATTGTACCTTGTGACTGTGAGCAGTCATTTACTTTATGTTAATGTGCTGCATTGTTGTTCACAGAACTGTCTCCACTCAGTTATACTACGGGTGTTCATCCCACATGTTGTTGTACATTGGCATGACAGTATATATGTGCATGTGGTACTGATTTCTAGCTTGTTTACCTGTGCCTCTTGCTGTTAGATGATTACACAATATTGCGTTTGTGTGATTTCTACATGGCTATATTTATTGCCTTCAGCAATGCAGTCTGCCCATGAGACATACATTGGTCACTCACTTCAGTGTACCTTGGGTTGACTTCAACACCACCCTATGTGATGTACACATGCATTGCAATATATCCCCTTACATAGTGTTGTCCTGCGTTACCATTTGCCTACTTAGCTTTGCTGGTGTAAATTTGTGCCTACCCATCCAATTATCAAGACTAGTGTTAAAGATAGTCAAATTAGTTCTTTCATCTGCAGTGGTAACTTATTCCATAGTTTGGGAATACATTGAATTAGGAACCTATCTCTCCAGCAAGTCTTGTTTCTTTGTTGGTGTAGATTTAGGTCCCTAGTGGAAGTGTTTATAAAGCCAATAGTTTTGCAGAGACAGAACATTAAATTGGATGGGTCTTTCCTAGCTCAAAAAGCTAGACACATGTCATCTCAGAAAGCAAGACAGAAGTCACCTCTGACCAGCCTGTAGGCTACTGAGAATAATGAAAATTGTAATAATCTGTCAAGATAACTGAAAGATCTAAGGTATTTGATTTTCTTTGTAAGGTATGTTTGGTGCCTTTTTAGCTGAACAATATGTTTTCACTTATACATACCAAAGAGGGGCACTGTGCTCAATGATGGGCTTGAAAAGGGAAGAGTATGGTGGCAGGATGACTTCCTTGATCTTGTAGACATTCCCTTGGTAATTAACTGGACCAGCCAGAAGGATTTCCTGACTGTGGTTGAAACATAATGATTAAAAGAGAGAGAATTAGCCTCATAAGTACTCATTTCTCTTATGACCCTGCCTATCTGAAGAATAGTCTTAAATATAATGTTATATTTAGATGTAAGCCTGTCTAGTAGAACTCCCAACTTAATAAAGTGTATTGCATAAATGAGGTGGGAACATATTTTTCCCCAAATGCTAGTATGCTGCACTTTGTTGCATTTAACTTGAGAAGTTGCCAGGTATGTACACATTCCAATCCTGCAGAATCAGTGAATAAGTGGATAACAGTGTCCAGCATGCAATCACTGGCAAACCTGGACAACCACACTTATGGGATATTAGATTTGATGTCTACAAAATAAATACCAAACAGGAGAGGACCAGCACTGATCCCTGTGGTACCACACTGTTTACAGTTTTACATTCAGAGAGGGTACCAAAAACTTTCATAATTTGGTATCTGTCGAGAGCTAATTTGCAATAGCTGTTTGCTATCTACTTCTCTGAAGTACAGGCTAACACAGAAGGTCTTTGTCTAACAAAGTTCGCAGATGACTGCAAACTAGGAGCCATAATCAAATCTCCTAACGATGTGGATATCCTACAAAAGGGCCTCACTGAGACAGATGCCTGGTGTCAAAGCCATGGCCTCAAGCTCAATGCCAAAAAGTGCATTGTCATCCCTTTTGGTAAAAACTCTGTACCCATGAGCTACCACATAGGCGGTAGTCCACTTAACACCGAAAGTGTGATAAGAGACCTTGGGACACAGGTGGACAGTAGTCTCTCCTTTGATAATCACATCGCCACAGTAGTCAGGAAATCCTTCTACGTGGCACACCTCATCACAAAAGGTTTCTCATCCAGGAAAAAAGAGGTAATTGATCCCCTTTACTTGTCACTCATTAGACCCATTATAGAGTACAACGCCCCTTTTGGTATGTACCTCACAAGACATCTACAACAACTGGAAAGGCCACAGAAATATCTCACAAAGAGGATTACAGGCCTCAAACAGATCCCCTACGCAGACCGTCTAAAAAAACTCCAGCTTTACTCTGTCACATATCACCTACTCAGAGGTGATCTCTGCCTAACATACAAAGCTATATCAAACCCAGAGCTGTTGGACATGCTCCACGTAAAGAAATCCCAAGCCCTCCGAGCTACACGCTCTATGGACCTAAACCTTGTCACCACAATAAACAGAACATTCTGGAGGGATAGAGTCCTGTCTCAGAGTCTTCCCATACTCTGGAACAAACTACCTATCTATATCAAACAAACCTCTTCATTAGCACTCTTCAAGAAAAATCTTGATGATTGGATGGGAGATAGGACATTCACCCTGGGGATCACTCTGTGGCTCTGCTTGACAGGGGCACAGGAAAATAATTTTCTTAGGTGGCAAAAGCCAGGGTACCGTTTGGCTAGGCTTATATAGGCCCTAGGGCCAATAACCTACCTATGAACCTATAACATAGGGGTTTACTTTAAGTTTGTTACATTTTTCAACAATACCATCATGGGGGATAGTGTCAAAAGCCTTTGCCAGATTGAGATAAGCAGTGTGTACCAGGTGACCATTGTACATACCTCTGTAACCCTTTCATAGGATTAGAAGACAGGACCTGCTCTTCACAAAGCCAAATTAACTGGTATCTAGATCAGTTCATTTTCCTGTGTCTGCATAAATGAATTCTGCTATGGTACATTCCATGCTTTGTATATAAGACTGGTGATGCTGATAGACTTGTAACTGCCTGGGTCTGTAGAGGAGCTACCCTTGTGAAGGGGAGCTACAGTAGCTGTTCTCCAGGCATTAAGCACAAACTCTGTGGATAGGCAGAGGTTGAAAAGTTTAAGTAGAGGCTCAGATAGTACATACATGGCACTGATTAGAATGCAGCTTAGTATGTTGTCTGGTCCCATGGAAATGTTACTTTTAGTCTTTAACAGGATTTTTAAGACTAGTTCCAAGGTGATTTGGAGGGAAAACTACATTTTCATGGAGATGGTTGCAACATTATGGATAGTTGGGTTAAAGTTAGCACTAACTTTGTCTGCCAATATATTAGCTATACCCTTGGAACTAGAATATGTGATATCATTATAGATGAGCTCATTGCATTGTTGGACATTACTCCTTAATTTCTGACATAACTGAAGACAGATTTTTAGTTTCCTTTTGTATCTGTAGTAATGTTAAGCTTGTACTCTAATTTACATTTTCTAATAGTACTCAGGTTCCTTCTGACATGTTTCAGGGTGGACCTAAGTTAAGAGGATGGAAATTTATAACTTTTCGTCATTTTCTTCTTTTGTTATACAGTTTATTAATATGGGAGTTCCACAAGAAAGGATTATTCCTAAATTTGTCATTATATTTAGGGCAAATAGGCATTGACTTTTCTATGCAGCTGTTTAAGTGTTGGTAAAAAGTCAGAGGTGAATGTGGCAGCCCTCTCATTTGGGTTCCTTTGCAGGGGATTGTTGGGAATTTTGCACAGGCCTTCCACACTCTGAAGTAAATTTGGCCTAGTGAATTCCTAAAGACAGTTTCATCTGGTGGTACCACTAGGCCTGACAGAGGAGATAACTAATGTTTAGACACATTTAATTAGAGATGAGGAGATGCAGGGTGGATTACAGGCAGTGGCTATGTTGGTAAGGACCAGATCAAGCATATAAAGCAGATTAAGCCTTTAGCAGGTAGTTTTGTAATTTGCTGTAGTGCATTAACATTAAGAAAGTGCAGGAAAAGCTGAGCATATCCAGTTTTAGAGGTGTAAGTGTCAGTTAATGAATGGGTAATTGAAATCTCTTAACAAGACGGCATTTGGTTTGATGGCAAACAAATAAAATAAAATAAAATATTTAACTCCTCAATGTTGTTAAAGTAATTTCTGTGATCTTTTGGAAACATCGATGAAGTAATAGTTAGAATTGTTAATGGTGATTTGGATCTCCAGGATCTCTTAGTTAGGGTCATGAGTAATATGACATATGAGATGAGGGCAATTCTGATAAATACAGATACTCCTGCACAGTTACCCAAGGAAATGAAGGAATGATAAGTGCTAAACTCTGTTATGCAGGGAGCGCTGTCACTACATTAAAACCATATCTCAGTAGCCACACAAATAGGAATGTGTTTGAGTTGTAGGGCTGTCTCGAGTTCAAGTATCTTTCTGTGTAGACTTGTAGCATTTAGTAGCTCAACCATGATGTTTTTTACGCATCTTTAATAAAATACTACTCATCAAACATACATTAACAAAAAAGACAACAAACAATATCAAAAATTTTCTATTTACATACATTATACATTGCATAAATTTCCTTTCTGTTTATAATTAGCATCAGTCCAACATTACATAAATTGCTGAATTCCTGCCTTCACTTAAACCTCATTCCTCCTCCTCCTAACATAATTCTGCATGTATTGTTCCCGCAATGTAATTTGCTCATTCCCTTTTCTAAAGACCGTTCTTTCGGTTTTTTCTCTCTGTTATAATACTCAGTACTTCATATATAGTTGGTTTAGACTTTGTTTTCCATTTTCTTATAATTGCTTTTTTTTGGCAGCCAACAAAATTAAACTTAATAAGACTAAACTATGTTCAGTCAGTTCAGAGTGTAGACAACAAGAAAAGGATAGGGGAATCTTAAGTGAAAGATTTGCTCTGGCTGGGTTTTTAGCTGATCCTAGAACAGAAGCTGCTGCTGAAAAGGGATCATTAGTAGGACATATAAAATTTTGCATGATAGCTATAGGAATTCATCAGAGGAGATTAGAAAAGATTGAGAAGAGAGACTGGAAAAGCAATTTACAAGAGAAGAATGGGAGGACATATGTATGGCTCCCACGTATGCAGCAAAGTCCAGAAGGTTTAGGATTCTTCCTTCGAAGTGTTGCATTGGCACTTCTATACCCCAGGTGGCTCCATGATGTTTTCTATATTGCAGTTTCAGTTTGCTATGTAGGAATGTCCAACAGGAGCACTCAGCACTATGGGGGCAACAGAGGCTTCAGCCAGTATGCATAAGCCCTAGTATGAAAGTCATATGCCATGCCTGGCAAAACATGAAGTCTTATCTACCATCTGATCCGAGCCAACGATTACTGGCTCCCCTTAACATCCCCTAGAGTTTGTAGCAAGCACAACTTACATAATTAAATTAATGAAGTCACCTCTGGCCTTGAAAACAGAATCCAACTTAAAATGCTTTGCTAAATTGTGTACTGGAGACCACACTGCAACTTTACAAATAATACTGAAAGAGACTCAACAGAGGAAATCAGAAAATGCAGCCACTGGTGTTTGCAGAATGGACTTTCATGGAACTGTAAGTGGTTTCCCTGTAGAATCATAGCAAAACTCTATAGAACTAGTAATTCCACTGGAACTGATTTGCTTATCCACTAGGACTCCCAACTTATTTGCTGTAAATCAAGGAGCTGTCTTCATTTTCTGAAGTATCTAGTCCTGATCATTTATGCAAAGAACTAACTTCTGTAATCTGTTATAAAGAATCCACTCCCATCTATTCAGTGGATGATCAGAGAAAAACAACATTTGGTTGTTTTGGTTTAAAGCAATGCCTCGTGTGATCTGAGGCACTAAAAAGGATTAGTAGAAACAGATGCTATAAACTTATGAATGATCATATAGGGTTCTGAACAAATAAGAGGCTACATTTTTGAAATACTTCTAGAGGAGGTGATTTAACTGTTTCATGAGAATATAATTTCAAAAGAAAGAGATTGCATTGGCTAAAATGAGGTTTTGTCAAGGATTCCAGGACAAAACTGAATGTTCTGCATCTTCATCTATTCAGAAACATATGACTAAATTGTACTTGAATTTGTATTTCAAACATGGCAATGCACATGCCTTCCAATGTGAGTGCTGCTATACAAGGGGATATGACCTTGCTAAACACTTTAGTGACAGCTGTTAGACCAAATTAAGATTGCAAACTGGAAGTGCTGTTTTCCCACTTGGGACATGAAAATCGAGGGGGGGGGGTTCAAAACAGAGTGATATGCCAGGAAACATCACTTAGATTCACAGCAGTCATCCAGGCCCCTTGAAAAACACAAGGAAAGCTAAGTGCTGGTCTGAAAGCAGCAAATGTAGATGCTCCCAATAGTCATGGTGCTGTTAGGCTGCCAGTTCTTCCAGACCCACGAGGATGGAGAGAAGAATTCAAGAGCCATAGACTGCTTGGTTGCAGTTCAGTTTCTCAGTCTCATCACTAACCTGTAGCTAGCTTACCATTTTGTATTGCTTGCCCCTCACTCTCTTCCTATATTTTCTGTCTGCGGGCAACCTTGGTGTGGCAAGAGCTAGTTTTCCCTCAATTCTCATTTCAAAGTTGGAAAGTTGCTCTGCAGTTCATATCTACCAGATACAACTAACTTTGGTGTTTTGCAAGCACTGGGATCTTTTTCTACTTAGATGACTACAGGAATTGTTTTCCACAACATTGTTTCAACTATTTGGATGCTATTAATGCTCTAGTTTTAACTGCTGGTTAAATAACTGCACTTGCTATCTCAGCTGCCTCCACTGTTTGTACAGTCCTTTTCACTGAATCTGGATCTCAGGCTTCACTGACTTTTAGACACCATTGATCTGCCTATTTCTGGTTTTCACTTTAACTCGATTTCCCTTGCTGAGTTGCCATTGCACTTAGTACTTGGATTCATCACCTATTTCTGTTTTTGGAATAAATTCATGTTGAATGCCAGATTTTGCTGGAATTATAGTTTAATTTTGATTTTAAGAAGGTTTATCAGCTGGATTTAAATTTTGCTTGTGACATAAATAAGACACATTAGCAAGATAGATACATGTCTCAGAGGATCCTCATGCTTAGAACTATGTGAAGCAGAGTTCCTCCATAATGCTATTTAAGTGTAACCTTGACCAATGGATAGGAAATTAGAAATTCACCCCAGGTCTGGCCCCATGTCTCTGATAGACAGAGGCAGTCAGTAATGCCCAAACTTACATACCCCCCCACATAACTTCTAGACACTTCCTAACTAACATAACCCCTTCCAATAAATGCCATTGATACACAGGGAGACAATTGGATTGGGCTGGATTGCATAGCTAGGCTTATAAAGGCCCTGGTGGTCATTTGTCAAGTATATACCTGTGTGTCTATGAACCTATGAATCTTGTGATTTTTGGAATTCTACCAATTCATGCTACACTGCTTCCTGGATTACAGGATCTGCTTGTCCTGATGGATTTTTTGTGGACTATGTCTTCTGCTAAGGTACTGGAGATAAATATCATTCCTGGCAGTCTCTTACTACTACTACTGGTTGTTTTAGCTATTGATAATTTGTGAGTCCTAGCTAGGATTTGGAAATTGTCTCATGGTGGTTCTTGCTGCTGAACTGATTTTCCTTTTCTTCCACTGATTTGTATTATTGTTTTATTGTTTCACATAGTACCTCCTATTAACTACTTTCTTTACATTTGCATTTATAGTTATGGATATTCCACGTCAGTCCTTCTGTTATATGATCCAGTAAATATATTCTCTCTTAGGACTATATCCTTTCATCTCCCCTGTTTGCTTCTACTTGTCTTCCAGCTTTGTTGGCACCTACATGTTCAATACTGACACCCTGGTAGCCTGTGATAGTGTGGCAATGTAGGCACTGTTGCCTGCATTCCTGTGGTGGGGCACTGGCCTTGTAACTACCTCCCTGATGTAGAACACCATAATTCCTTCCTTGTGTGGTACCCAGGGATCCCCTATATTATCACTGACAGGTAAATGGGATGTAGCCCCACTTAAAGCACTCTGTATTAATGTTTATACAATCCGCAATAAATCTAGTATTATCTCTGACCTAGTGTATGACACTGACCTTGCTTTCATCACAGACATCTGACTTGATATAGCTTTAGCCCATAATAGCAGCTATTATCCCACAATGGCTCTCTGATATACAGTGACCTAGATAAGGCAGCAGTAGGGGTGGGGATGTTATCTGTGGTGGTCCTGGCCTTCAGCTAACACAGTTTCTCTAGGATGACCATTTTCTTTGAATTTATCATCACTGCAGGAGCAAACTGGCATGTTCCTCATCTACTGTCCCCCACCTGTGTGGAGACAATCCTATAGGAATTCGCCAACTTCTATGACTCACGGTTGGGACATCAGCTCTTAGTTGTGCTTGGTGATCTCAATACTTGGGTCAAAAATTAGTCAGTGTCTCATGTTAAAGAATTTTGTTGCATCATGAAAAAGTTTGAGTTTGCACAGGTTATCATTTCTGCAGCATATAAACTAGGTCATACTTTGGACTTGATCTTTCTGTTAGATATGATGGTCTTACACCTGGTGGTGGACCCTATCCTATGGTCTGAACAATTCCTTGTCTGCTTTGGCTTGAAGCTAGCACACTTCAAATGCTCCAGTCTTGTGCTGCCTGACACATTCTCTTAGTCATATTACTCCAGCTATTTTTTTCAGTACTCCTTCAATTCCTATTGGATGATCTGCTGGTTTTCCCGATGCCTTGACTGATGACTTCAACAGGCCACTGTTCTTGTCACTTGATTTAATTACCCAAGTAGTGCTTTCTCTGTCTTTAGCAGGAGGCATGACTCATGGTTTGACCAAGAGCTTCACCTCCTGTGTAAGTAAGGACACAGATTGGGGGGTCACTGGTGGCATATGAGTCTACAGAGTGACAAACTTGACCTGGATGAGCATTATGAGACCTTGGGCTGCAATCCCCCATAGGAAGGCAGCTTAACAGTCCAGAAACATCTCAGCAGTAGCTTACTAACATGCTATACTCTTTCTAGTGTTGGATAGGCTGTGAGGTCCTGGCAAAGATAAACTCTTCAGTGTGATCTCTGGTATGTGATCTATGATCTGCGGGCATGGCTGTTGGCCATCAAAGCTAGTCCAAAGAAGTCTTGACGTCCTTGGTCTAGTGATAATGCAGGTACTAGATTCTTCACTGAGATCTGTTTTTTCCTCAGCTTTGAAGGTGGCCCTTGTTACTCCTGTTCTCAAAAAAAAAAAAAAAGTTTTGATCCTCACAATTTTGACAGCCACCCCTATACCTGTAACCTTTCATTCCCAGGCAAGGTTGCTAGAAGGTCACCTATATGGAACTTGAGTCTTATCTTACAGTCAGTGGACTAATGGACCATATTCAGTCTGGGTTTCATTCCAGATACAGTATTGCTCTTATTCAGGTAGTTGACTGCTGACCAGTGGTACTATTTAGTACTGGTCCTTTTGGACTTCTCAGTTGCTTTCAATACTGTCAACCACAGCCAACAGTACTGTGGCATTTCCTGCATGGTCTTAGAGTGGTTATTTTCTACATGTCTAATTACTCAAAATGTATATTTAAGTATTTACACATCCTTCCATTACTCTCTTGACTATGGAATGCAGCAGGGCTCAGTCTTAGGCCCATTTTTACTTACAGTATACATGCTACCTTTCGGGAATCTTATAAGGCAGGCTTAGCATATTACCCATCCAGAGCCCTTGAAAAAGAAGAGAAAAACTTAAGTGCTGGTCTGAAAGCAGCAAGTGCAGATGCTTTCAACAGTCATGATGCTGTTTAGCTACCAAGGCTAACAAAACCATGAGAAAGGAATGAAGAATGCAAGAACCATAGACTGCTTGGTTGCAGTTCAATTTTCACTCTGATCATTAACCTCTGCTTGGTTGAAGATACCCAGCTTTACTTCTTTCCACAAGAACGAAAGCTGACTGTGTATTCCATTAATAACAGCCCACAGACTGTTCATTTATGGCTCACTTATTATCAGCTGGACCTCAGTACCTGCATAAATTAGCCTCTTTCCTGGTCAGAAAGGATTTTGATGCCAATGAGTGAATGAAGTCACTCTGACAGAAATTCTGTGTTATAACTTGACTGCAGAAATACTGATAATTACTAATCTGAAAATGTTTTATTCTAATTGATCTGAAAATGCCCTTACTGAAAGGGCCACTGAAATGAGCTACAATGGTACGAGAGGCTGAGGGGAGAGGGTGGGGTACATGCTATTTTAACAGATGTGAAGTGGTGAGGAAGAGATAATTTGAAAGAATTATCTTTATCTTTGTAAAGACAATGATTTGAGACTTGTTCTACCCATTAATTTGAGTTTCCCAGGATAGTCTGAGATTGGCCATGACGGAAAAGAACTTATTTGTATCTTATTTCTGACAAAGAAGAAACCTACTGTTTCCCTGATGAAGAAATAAATCTCAGGAAGCATCTAAATATGCAAATTCTCATTCACTTTATTTTTATCTTCTAACTCTTGTATGAGGAAAGCTGCTTTAGAACAAAACAGAACTGTCAGAAATAGAGACAGTTCTAATTTTGTCTATATTACTTTCAGGATAGGGCTTCTCTTTTAGTCAAGGTTTCTTCCATCACGCAACCAACATTTGATTTCATGGAGAAAATAAAGTTGCTTGAAATACAACTGTATATGTGTGCAGTAGAAGCACAATCTTCTACTTTGCAGAAGCGTTCAAAATTTACATTGGTTTAAAATAAGGATATTCTGCCTCAGCCTGCTGTCCTATGGAAAAGAGTTCATAAACAAAAATAACAGTCTCGTAAGGGCTTTGATGGTGGAAGGCAACACAGAGACAAACCGTTGTTCACCTGGGTTACTAAAAGGTGTGCTACTTTTTTTGTTTGGATAGCACAGTTCAGGGTTGGCACTAGATTTCTGCTTGTAGTCATTCTACTTTAGACTTTTTGCGTTAAATTGTTCATTTACATCAGCCTGGTAACCAACCATAATCAGAAGTGTATATAATAGTTAAATAGACATTAATGAAATAAATCTTTTTTAGCAATGGCATCATACAACCTAAACCTTTTATTAGCAGAATCAGAACTTCTTCTCAGAAATCTCGCTATGTTTCTGCTCAAGAATTTCAAGCATCATTTTAAAACAAAAGCAGAAACTGACATCCCGTGAGGGAATTAAATCACTATTTTGTCCTAAATGGTCATCAGAAAAATTATATTCAGAGCCTTTGCAAACAACAACTGAGATAATGGCAATATGAGAAAAGCTTGTTTTCAATCCTTGACAGACATGTAGCAAGTATAATAGAAAAATCAGGCTTCATTTAAACCATTTTTATAGCATATCTTTGATCATCATATTTTACAGAAGGAATAAAAATGTACTTATGGAATCATTAGCCTCATTTTTTAAACTGCATTGAATCTAGACATCTCAAAACTGCATAAGCTACACTAACAATTTTCAAAAAAAATTCTGAAACTGCGGGGCTTATATCTGACATTGTTTCTCCTTCAGGGACATATTTGCTTCTCTGGGAAATTATTTATTTTTATATATTTTATTTTTCTTTATTCTGATATCTTGCAATCATAATTGGGTGCAAAAGGGTACCACAGCTCTTTCAGTAGAATTGGTCTCTATCTAAATATTCACAGCTTGTAGGTTTTCTAAAAACTGTGTTAAGATCTGGCAAGGCTGTGTCAGAATGATGCAACATGGGGTACAGTGGGTACATGTGCTTCCTGATAGGATGCTGACATTTATAATCACTAACAGGTGATGATAGACATGATATAGCAGGGCATATATTATGATTTATGTCCCCTCTCACCATGCAACATGTCTGTGAGGAATGTGAATACAGTATGTGTCAGCCCTTGCACATAAAATTTTCCTATAGATCCTTAAAGGTCTTCTTACGTATCTTTCTGCTCTGTCATCTTGCCACTGTTCCACTATTGCCATCATCTTTGTACATCACTATTGGTAATACACTTTGAGTGGCTGGAGTTCATTGTTTCTTGCTGGCTGTAGCCATCTCCTATGCCTATCACTAAAAAGGCAAAAAATAATTCAAAGGCACAGTCCCCGTCCAAGCAGCAACAAAGGTCCAAATAAATGTAGTGGTACTACATTTTTGAAAAATCCACACAGGCAGGTAAAAGTCCAAAAGACAACCGTTTATTGCAGGAATGACAGAAAAAAGACAACAGACATAGCTCACTAAGCGCTTTCATCCCAAACAGCACAACAGAGGTTATCAGGAAAATCATAACCAGTATTTGGAAATTATTTGATATCTGTAATTTTGGTACAGAGAAGATAGAGACTGCACCAATATTCACCTTTAGAATGGACTGTAATTTCAAGGACTTCCTTGAAAAAGAACTAGTAGGGTTTAGAATCAATAGAAATGGAAAATATCCCAGTGTGGTAGGTGTTCACAATGTCCACACATACTTGAAGCTACTAGCATCCATGGGGTTGGTCATGGATATATTTATAGTCCTAAAAGATGGTCATGTGACATGAAGAGTGTAGTTTATGCTGCTTTGTGTCAACAGTGTAACTCCTTTTACACTGGAAAAACGGAAAGAGCATTAAGGGATATAATATATGAACACATGAGGGACATTAAAAAACAAAATTCTAAAATTGCCCTCTGGAAACAAATTAGTGATTACTCTGGCCATTTCTTTAAAGTTTTTATTATACAGTCCTTAGAATGTGATCCAAGAGGAGGGACTTGGAAAACATTGCTAGAATGTAAGGAACTTGAATGGTAGGTTAGAACTAATGCCTATATTCCACCTGGCCTAAATGGTTCCTTATCTATTACCTGCCTATTAAAAGGCTCTCACAAGATAACATGTATAAGTTAAGTTATATTCATTGTAAGTCTACATACTTTTAGTATGTTTACGTATTATTCCAGTATGTGGATTAACTTCCTCAATGTGTCTTTTCGTGGAATATTTAAGTTCAAATATTGAATGGTTTTGCACTTAAGTTTTTAATTTCTAACTAGGATAGAATAATTATTATTAATTGGTTTTGTGGGTGGAGTTTTTAATCAGATAGTGTTATAAATTTTTAAATGGGATAAAAAAGTCCCATTTTACTGTTTGGGACAAAAATGCTTAGTGTGCTATGTCTTTTACCTTTTTTTGACATTCTTGCAAAAAACGTTGTGTTTTGGACTTTTACCTGCCTGTGTGGATTTTCAACAATGTAGCGGCTTGGAAGAGGACTGTGCCATTGAATTCTTAGTCTCTTTGCTCGTTTTCTACAAAAAGACCAGACTCTTGATATGTGACACCTCTACATTATGTGTCTCCTATGTTGCTCTGAGTATTAGGTGTCATTTGCACTGTGTCTGCCTTTTTCTTAGCATTGTCTTATTTCAACTTTTGAGGCAGTTTGCAGTCATTGGTCTAGTTGGTGCCCAATTGTAAATGCAGGTTAGGCTGTTGACTCTGGCTTGCCATTGTCATGGTTATGCTTGCCAGTGCCATTCTCTGTTTACCTGTGAAGAAACTAATAGTGCTTAGCTATAGATTCAGTTAGTTGACAAGTAATCCATACTCACACACGTGACTTTACAGCTAAATGGCTTCTGCAATGTTATCATCCATTCTATTCTTTCCAGCAAATTGGTTGACTCCCAGAAAAATTTGCTAAATCATGAAACCCTTTTACAAGGTAACTGAGGAGGAAATCACCAGAAACACTTATGATACATTAGAATATCTAAGACCTGTATCAGGGCAGGGTGGCACAGTACATATTAAGCTTAAAAGCACTCTAATTATGTTAATTAATGTTACACTTACAATACAAGATAATCAGTGTCACAAACAGAAAGCTAACTTACCTGTTTTAGTTAGAGTCAAACATGGAGAAAAAGCTTTAATTCTTATACTGGTTAATAATATTTTCTTGTTAGTACAAAGCAAGGTTACTAGCCTATGTGAAGTCCAAACAGTTAAATATGCAAATGATTTTCTTCTAATAGTTTTCAAGATTTTCTAACAAATACACTCTTGCTTTCCACACTGTTTTGCATTCCAGCTGGTTCCGTATTCAAGAACAAAGGAACAAATGCACTGAAAGCCTTGATATGGTGTGCACTTCAGGATGGTGGGACTTCAACAGGAGTTACTCATAAGATCAGACTCACCTAGCAGAAAAGTTGGCTGCTGTAAGTCCAATAGGATGTGCATATTAATCTATCTGTAACATTCTAAAGGTAAGTGCAAATGACAGGCACTGTTGAATGGCAGAGCTGTACAAAGGTAATTAGTAAAAGGTTGGTTATGTATACATTTGACAGTTGTAAATCAGGAATGAGTCAGGATCCATTCATATCACAGAGAGGTAAACTGGGCATACTTTCTCCTTTTAACTCCCCCCCCCCCCCAATGCTTCCCTCTGGCAGCTCAGGTACTGTTTAATTTTGAGTCGGTAGTGTCTTATGTGGATGCTTTGTCGATAATGAACCTTCAGTCTTAAAAAAAGGTCTCCGTGCCATTCTTATAGTGGATCAAGTAGTAAATAGTATAAATCTTGCTGAAATCATCCTTTATTTTAAACTAAACAAGCTTGTCGCTTTCATGTTGATACACAGATAAACAAGTCTTCATGGATTCTGTTTAAGTAGCTTTATTCTATACAAACACATCACTGTAGAGGCTTATTGACTATGACTAAGTTATATACAAACTAACTACTGCAATTATATATGCTCACTCACTGGCTGCTTCTACAAAATGGCACTAGGGATTGCACGTCTGGAATTTATGCGTGCACATACAGCCTCACATGCGTCTTAAAGACATAGCACGTATACGTTACACTCTGATCTACATCCTCCCTCTTTGAGAAATGGATCATGCAATTTATCATGAGATTATTTAGCATGCAGAAATCACAGATAATCGACAGACATGCATTATACAATACTAAGTACACAGATATATGCAATCAAGTCCATGTTGCTGTGTATTTCACAGTAGGCTTAGAAACTCGTCCATCTCATGTGACATAACATTGGGAATCAGATTTAACAACTGGGACAGTCCCTGCAAAATGGTTTACTTGTGCAATGTTCGAATTACTCTCTGGAACAGAATCAGACTTTTGAACACATTCTGGTTTGGAAATGTGTGACTCATTCTTTGATTTAGAGTTTGCATCACAGATACAATGTTGTGATTGCAATGATGATGATTCTGGTACAGGAAGATGTTTGTGATTCCTCCTATACTCCACACCCTCGGAGCTTAAAAATAGGATCTCAGCTCAGCACAGATGGCTGTAATCTGTCCTATTTGATCAGAACCTTTCATTGTCTGAATTCTTACCATCTCTCCTTCTCTCAATGAACGAAGTAATCTGCTCGGTCTTTTGTAACTAGATTTCTGGATATTATGCTTCTTCAACAATTGAGCCTTCATGGTTTTATTGTTCTTAGAGTTAGGCTGTAATAAACTTGATGAAATATGTAGTGTAGTTCTAGTTTGTCTGGAAAGTAGTCCTTGAGCAGGCGAGCCAAGAATATCATTACGAGGTATGTTTCTGAGATTAAGTAAATTCCAGAATACATTGGTATTGAAATATTTTGACTTTCAAATAATTGCTTTGCACTCTGTATTGCTCATTCAGCTAGACCATTGGCTTGAGGATATTCAGGACTACTAGTGACATGTACAAAGTCCCATTCTCTTGCAAATTTCTGAAACAACTGGCTAGTAAATTGAGTACCATTGTCAGAATAAAGTTTGCGTGGACTACCATGAACTAAGAAATAGTGATAGCAGCTGTTGAAGTTAAGTCTGGTCGCAGATCAATTTCAAACCAATTTGAGTAAGAGTCTACCAAAACCAAATAGTGTTGATTGTTCCACTCAAAGATCTCATTTGCTACAGTAGACCAAGGTAACTTAGGTGTTGGATTTAGCTGAAGCAGTTCTCTTTGCAAATGCTCTCTGGTACTATTACATACTGAACAAGAAGAAAGAACACTATTGATGTCTTTTGATAATGAAGGCCAAAATACTAGTTCTCTTGCCCTTTTCTTAGTGGATAATAAACCTGGGTGACCATGATGCAAAATTTGAATATATTCTAGCTGTAAGGAAGCAGGGCCAACAATTTTAGAACCTTTGAAAATAATGCCATCTTCCATCAACAATTCATCTCTGTAAGGAAAATACAGTTGCACCTCAGGTGATGCATTAGATTGCTTTGACAGCCATCCAACGTTGATGTAGTGGTTGAGCTTTTGCAAAATTGGATCAATCATAGTGTGATCTCTCAACTCATCAAGTCTAATGGTAGAAAAATTATGCACTGACATTACATCAAAGTCAGAAGTTTTAGCTTCAAGCTGTTCTGTTGTACTTTTAGGCAATCTGGATAAGGTATCAGCCAGATAAAGCAATTTACCTTTAGTGTAGACCATTTTGAAATTGTACTTTTGCAATTTGAGCATCGTTCTTTGTAATCTCACTGGAGTGGAATGCATAGGCTTCTTTAGAATGGTAACTAGAGACTGATAATCAGTTTCAATCTGAATAGTTCGACCATAAATATAATCGTGAAACTTTGAAAGTTTGAAAACTATTGCCAAAAGCTCTTTCTCGATTTTAGCATAATGCATCTCAGTTTGAGTAAGTGTCCTAGATGCATAGGCTACAGGTCTGCCCTTGTGAAAATAACTGCACTTAGACCAAATTTAGAAGCATTACAGGAAGGAACAACTGGTTTATTTACATCATAGTACCTTAATATAGGTGGGGTGGCAATTTTCTGCTTAAGGTCATCAAACACCTTCTGATGATGTTGCAACCATGACTATACAGCATTTTTGTGTGTTAGCTCTCTCAAAGGTGCTGTCAACTCACTGAAATCTGGTATAAACTTGTCTAAAAAATTGACCATGCCCAGAAAATGCTGTAAACTTTGCACATTATCTAGTGCTGATATCTCTAAAAGAGCTGCTTGTTTGGTTGGGTCAGGTCTTAAGCCTGTACTTGTAAACAAATGTCCTACGTATGTAACTTCTGGAAGTCAGAATTTGCACTTCAGAGGATTGAGCTTCAAATTTACTTCACATGCTCTGTCTAGAACTTTTTTGAGGTTTTTGTCATGCTCTGCTTCACCATTGGCTCCAACAAAGAGATTGTCTACTATTATGCAAAAAGGATATCCTGAAAAAATTTGTTCCATTGCACACTGAAAGACTTCACTTGCAGAATTTATTCCAAATGGCATCCTTAGGAATTTGTATCTGCCAAATAGAGTACCAAAAGTAGTTAGAAATGAGGATTTGCGATCAAGCATCACATGCCAAAATGAACTCTTTGCATCCAAAACAGAAAATACTGTGGCATTCGGTATTAGAGCTGCAACTTCCTCAACTGTACGCATTGGATGATATGGCCTTTTTAATGTTTTGTTCAAATCTCTAGGATCAATGCATATTCTGATTTTGTTTGAGGCTTTCTTCTGAGCGGCTGCCATGGACGGCACCCATTCAGTTGGTTCCATGACTGGACAAATCACATCTTGCTACACCATCTTGTCCAACTAAGCTTTAACTTTATTTTGCGTTGCTATTGGAATGTTTCTTGCTGGTCTGACTACTGGAGTGACCTCGGGATCTAACTTCATGGAATACACAACTGGAAGTTTGCCCAACTTGTCATCTAAAACATCAGCATACTCTGAAAAAAAGGCTTCAGAAAAACTTGAACTTCGAACTGCACTCACATGAAGAACGTCTTTGGCAAAAATGAGCAGATTCATTCTCAAGCTGTCTTTGAGACCTAGTAAAGATTGCACTGGTCATCAGACTACATAGAATAATAAGTTGTAACAGTTCTCAACCAAATAACATGAACGTATTACTGAACCATCGGTTTGAATTTCTACACCTCCATACGCAACAAGTCTCACACTGCTGGTCACATTGAGTTGTTCCTTAGTTCTCACTTTTGCAAATGTGCCTGATGCTATAACATTACACTTTGACCCAGTGTCTACTTTGAGCTTTCTGGATTTTTCATTGATTCGAACCATACAAAACACTTCACTCCTTGTTAATGTTTACTGCATCAACTCTTTCTCCAAGTACTGAGACACCATCCAAATAGAAAGCTGACTGTTTCGGCTGTACTTGATCAACTCGCTTCTTTGTGTAACCTTTCTTTACAACTGAGTGAGGCTTACTTGATTTGCAAAATTTCTGGAAATGGTTCCATTTTTTACACTTGTGGCATTGCTGACCATATGCAAAACACTTCTCTCTTTTAGACTCATGATTTGCACCACAATTGCGACAGTTAACAATAAAGCTAGACTTGGGTTTTGCTGACTCACGTTTGTGTTGCACTGTGCTGGTGGTGGACCTTGCAATTTTTTCTGGAACTTTCTGGAAAAGCTTTGTACCTTCTTTGAAAACCCTGTGACTGCCCTTTGCTTAGGTCTGTTTCTGCTTGCCATGTGTTGCATACTATCTATGTTTGCTTTGGAGCTTACTGAAACCATGTTTTTGTCACTTGCAAGCATGTTCGTAAGTCTTTCTGCCACCTCATGGATCTGACAAATCTCTATTGCTTTGCTTAATGTCAAAACACTGTCTTGAAGTAAAATCTTTCTTACTGCAGAACTGTTAATACCACACACGTCTGTCCTTTATCAGCTCATCTTTCAGATCACCAAACCAACATGTTTTAGCTTTTTTTCTCAAGTCAGTTGTATAAGCTGCAAATGTTTTCCCTGGTTTCTGATCTCTTGTGTAAAACAAATGCCTCTCTAATGTAATGTACATCTAGGGGTTACACATTTAACTAAACTTAGCCTTCAAACACTCAGGGTCTTCCCTTAATTCAGCTTGCACAACAGTATGGCAGTCTGCACCTTCACCTTCATACACTGTTGGTGCATATACAAATGGACATTCTCTTTCTATGGCCTCAGATCCTGCTAGATTTAGCAAAATAAATGCCTTGGCATGCTCCTCATTATCTGCATAAGCTGCTTGTATGAAAATATCTTACGCTTGTTCAAATATTCTCCAGTTCTCTGCAATATTCTGATCAAATACAAGGTGTTGAGGTTTTTGAAATCTGTCTGCCATATTAACACATACCAGCAAAGAGTCTTGCAAATATGTATGAATATACACACACACATATGTGCATAAGTAATTGGCATTAACACAATTTGCTTAGCTTATTAGAATTGTGCAAATGAACAACCTCGTAGTACTTTCAAATAACTGGACTTTGCGAAATAAACTTCTTGGTATTCTCGATGATTTATTGCACTTTGAGAAATAGCTTTTTAATTTTCTCAATGCTTTAAGGTTTGTTTGTCTTTCGGCTTTTCCCGGTTAGGGGTCGCCACAGCAGAACTCCAGTCCGCTAATGATTAGCAGTAGATTTTCATGAACGCTGAGGTGCCAGCTCGACGTCCAACCTTCAACGAAGGCACACCCTTATGCATGTCTTTCGAATGCCACCCAACCATGGGGAGGACATGCAGACTCCACACAGAAGGCACTCCCCACACTCCAGCCGAGAATCGAATGTGAGAACCTCTTGCTGTGAGGCAACAACGTTACCACTGCACCACCGCGGCAGTTTGCGAAATAGCTTTTGAGATTTCTCAATGCTTTACTGTGCTTTGGAAAACAGCCTTTGAGATTTCTTGATGCTTTACTGTGCTTTGCGAAATAGCCTTTTAAAGCTATCAGTGCTTTATGAAACTTTCCAGAGCAGCTTTTAAACTTTTCGATACATTACAGAACTTTGGGGAATAATTTATTGGGCTTTCCAATACTTTATGAAACCTTCGATTGATAAAGGCGGAAATGCTGAAATTATTTACTTTCAGAATTGGTAAGGGCAAAAATGCTAAAGTCATTGATCATCACTTGCTATGCTTGCAGAATTGGTAAAGGCAGAAATGCTAAAATTATTTCCTTTATAAAATGGTAAAGGTGAAAATGCTAAAGTAGTCGCTTGGAACTTTATTGATAAAGGTAGGAATGCTACAGTCATGCGGCATCATTTGTCAAAGTCATCACTTTAAGAAACATTCGAGAACTTTACGATACAGCTGAGCAATTCATGAGCACTGTAATGCTCTTATAATCTTTTGTAAGAAACACCTTTTTTATCAATGCAAGAAACATATCGAGCAACTGCACAACGCGAATAAATTAACTACTGCTGCCCAAATTCAATATCTTTTGAAGTATCTGCACTTTGCAAATGACTACATGCAATAGACTGAAATGCCCCCAAAATGGCAGTACCTTGCTAGGCAACTCTTTACAGTATAAGAAGCACTCTGTAATGGCAGCACTCTGTGAATAGACACACCCAGTACAAGAACTTTTCTTCAAATAGCCTTGCTTTGACTGAATTACACGAGATAGTTGCACTTTGCATTCTGTGAACTCTTTGAAATACATGCACAGTAATAAGCAGACACTTTAAGCCCTTTTACACACTCTGACATACTTCTTGCAGTTTTAATTATGTCCTTGATGCAATACGAAGCCATAGTAATCCCCAAACACAGCACTTTGCCCAAACACAAGCAGTCACCTTGCTTTATTTTTGCTTACTGTGCTCTTTTTTTCTTTCTTTTGTTTTCTTTATTCTATTCTTTTTGCTCGTTTAAGCCCTTTTTTATGCCCATGTGCTTTTTTTCTGCTCGTTTTATTCTAAACATGCCCAATTCTGCCTCAAACACACTCGTTCTGCCTTAAACATGCTCACTTTATCTAAAACATGCTCATTTCATGCTTTAAAGTCAATTGCCTTGTCAAATACTTTTATCTTAAACATTTTCTTTAGTTAAAAAACTTTTTGTATTTTCTGCTTGCCTGATAATGCAGTTTGTACCCTTGTAATGCCCTTTCTTGCCTTTTTGCATCTAGTAAATAATGTATTCATAGGTTCATAGGTAGGTACTAGGCTATCGGCCCAAGGGCCTACGTAAGCCTAGCCAAAAAGGTTCCCTGGCTTACGCCACCCAAGAAAGTAATTTTCCTGTGCCCCTGTTGAGCAGAGCCACAGAAGTGATCCCCAGGGTGTATTTCCTTTTTCCCATCCACTCATCAAGATTTTTCTTGAAGAGTGCTGATGAGGAACTCTGCTTGACATAGATGGGTAGCCTGTTCCAGAGCATGGGAGGTCTCTGGGACAGGACTCTATCCCTCCAGCATGTCCTGTTTATTGTGGTGACAAAGTTTAGGTCCCTAGAGCGTGTAGCATGGAGGGACTGGTATTTTTTTAGGTGTAGCATGTCCAACAACTCTGGGTTTGACATAGCTTTATATGTTAGGCAGAGATCACCTCGGAGTAGGCAATATGCTACGGAGTAATGCTGGAGTTTTTTGAGAAGATCAGTGTAGAGCATCTGTTTGAGGACAGTAATCCTCTTTGTGAGGTACTTCTGTGGCCTTTCCAGCTGCTACAGATGTCTTGTGAGGTACATTCCAAGAGGGACGTTGTACTCTATAATGGGTATAATGAGTGTCAAGTAGAGGGGAACAATGACCTATTTTTTCCTGGATGAGAACCCTTTTATGATAAGGTTTGCCATGTAGAAGGATTTCCTGACTACTGTGGAAATGTGAGTATCAAAGGAGAGACTACTGCCCACCTGGGTCCCAAGGTCTCTTATCACACATTTGGCATTAAGTAGACTCCGCTTATGTGGTAGCTCATGGGTACAGAGTTTTTACCAAAGGTGATGACAATGCACTTTTTGGCATTGAGCTTGAGGCCAGGGCTCTGACACCAGGCATCTGTCTCAGTGAGGCCCTTCTGTAGGATGTCCACATCATTTGGGGACTCGACTATGGCTCCTAGTTTGCAGTCAGATAGCTAAACAACTACATTTGGGCTTTTCTAAAAAGTGAATATTCCCACCTGAATGCACAAAACTGTGATGAGAAGGTTATGGATAGCTATTGGTCCAAAACTGTTGCTTTATACAGGAGACAAGCTCCCACACTCTCCATGTGACTGGTTGCAAACCACACCCTGTGATGTTTAATATAATCATCTCAGGTTGCCATTACATAGAGTGGGCAAATAACTATTCTTTGTACAAAAATAAGTTGACAATTTACCTTTTTTCAGCAAATTCAGGAAAAATCACATTTTTTTGAAACCCAGTGCCTGAATTTGTCTAATTTGAACACTCAGATTTTTGCATAAGAAGCTACTCCTCTATCTAATGTATTCTGTCACATGTTGTAAATGACTGTTACTATTTCATACACTTTATTCTTTTTGTCAGTAGCTTTGTCCAGCACGTTAGAATCCACACCACCTATCCAACTTTCGAAAGGGGATATATTTCTTACCTCATACTGTATATCTACTTTACATTTTAAATGTCTGAAGGCAATATGATGCTTCTCTTACCATGAAGATCCTTGCTTTAATCTTACAAAGTGAATGCCACAATCAAAGAGGAAATACTAGCATCTCCACTATGTTTATTTTTTTCTAACTCCTTAGTGTTACTGCACATAAGTTTATCTTTCCATGAAATCTTTCATTACTTACTTTCAAATGTCATGGTAGCATCTGTTACATCAGTCGATTCATTGGATCAAACTCTCTTAGAGTAGTTTGCCTTTCAAAGACAAGTAGGAAGCATAGGAACAGAATTAAGAAAAGTTGTACTCCTGATAGATACAAGTGGAGAGTTGTACTGGCAACAAAGACGTTTACAGCCTTTAAGAACAATTATTTTAAGTGTTTCCATTTTGGACATATTTCCTTCAGCTTGTTAATTATAGATTTTAGTTGTTTAGAAATTCTCTGAGAGTACTGGATTAGGAAAAGAAAATGTAAATATTTAAAACTAAGTGTTCAGAGGTTACAGTTGAGTAAACAAGACATTTGAATGAGTAATTACTGTAATTTCTTTGAGCGAAAACTCAGTTCATCAAAATGAGCACCTTGAATTGTCACTTCATCTGATTCAGCACCATATCTCATCAACCTGTTTTTCCAGGAGGGCATGCATCCCTGTACCTGTTATACCACTACATAATTATTCACATCTTTGATGCTACATACAAAGAAGCAAAGCATAGCAGACTAACAAAATACAACATGCAGTTGAATTAAGATGAGAAGTTCATTGACATGCCAATTCACTTTAATAAACTGTGATTCAGCAATTTCAGACATAATGGATTATTGTGCTTTCAAAAACCCATGTAAGTAAAAGGCAGTTATGGGTGTAATAAAATGCTGTTAGTAGCAGTGTTTTTAGAAGTTGTGTGGCCAAAATGGAGAATAGTATACTTTACATGTGCAGTTACTTGGCTCCAGGTAAAATGGATGAGAGGTCAAAGAGAATAAATACAGGAAGGATATAATATACGAACACATTGCTAAGACATGGAAATTATAAAAGTATTAACAAAGATCATAGTGGTTTCACTGAATCATATGCAAACCAAGATTGGTGCAGTACTAAAAAGAAAGGGGAACATATGTAAAAAACAAGGATAAACAGAGAAAGAGGACCATGGGGCAAAGATTTACTATACCAAGTTAGACCCAAAATGGTGTCTAGAATAAGAAGGTAGACTAGAACAGGTTTACAGAGAACATGGACAGGATGGTTCTATAGGAGGGTGGAAGAGAATGAGGTGAACTGTAAACTATTTAGTCTCATATTTGTGAAAACAAATATATGATGGGCACTTCTTTTTAAGAGTGGTGAATAGGTGTCTGTGAAAGAAAAAGTTACACTGTAATATTAAACTGACTTCTGGAACTTTGAATTGGGATAGGGAATATTGTGGCTCAAGGTTGTGTTTCCTCCACATATAGTATTTTTTCCCATCCCTACTACATATGTAATATGTTAGGTGTGGTACAGATTTTTTTATATAAGTATAGACCCCCTAATTCTACAGTAAAAGATATGTCATGTATTCCAAAACCCAGACTGCTGTGTATTCATTTAGCCATATTTTCTGTTTTGTTCTTAGTCTAAATTACGGTTTCATATTAATTTCAAAGGAATATGGTAATTTCATTACTTGTGTATGCTGTCTATTGAGAAAGGATTTATGTGGATTTTTGTAGATTGCTGTAAATTCTGGGGCAATTTTTATATTTTTTTATTTTTTATAGTATCAGGCAATTGTTCCATAGTAAATAAGTGGTATAGTAAGGGTTATGCTAATGATATCCCATCGTATAATTTAGTTGTGCTTTCAGTTCATCATATTTAATTTTGATATTTACAACTGAGTTAATTTTGTTGGTAATGTTCACTCATTAGCTGACTGTGGCTGTGATTTTCTTTCATTTTTGTATTGTTTTATTTTCCTTTTTTCATCTTAATTTTAACATTTTATTGGTAGGTCTTTAATATAGGTACCAAAGTAGTTTTCTTTTATGACGTTTGAGTGTGTATTTTTGTGTGTGTAATGTGAGAAATTTCTTTAGGTGTGAGTGGGCAGAGTTACTGTGACTGGTTTTGTTGTTGGAGGAGGCACTGAAGATGTCTTTAACATGGTGATAAATGATTGATAATGTGCACAGAATGGTGATAAACAAACATATGTGAGCCTGAAAAACACATTTGTGTGTGTGTGAGCGTGTGGGTGCGTGCATGTGCGCGTGAGCATGTGTGTGTGTGTGTGTGTGTGTGTGTGTGTGTGTGTGTGTGTGCGCGCGCGTGCGCGTGCAGGTGTGACTGATGATTTTACATTCTGGTTAATGAGTCTATAATGAGTCAGTTTACTTACTTGCTTTATAATACATTAAAGAAAACAGACTTGTACCAAGCTAACCTTTCTCAGTTTGCATCTCTGTTCTTTAAACTGTTTAAGGTACATAGGTAGCCTAACATTTCCTGCTGTTAGTCCTGCCTAGGTTCATAAAGTCAGAAGTAAAAGTAAAGCAAAACAAAAAAACAAGCAAAGTGGTAGTAAGGATTTAAAATTGTAATTTTGAAACAAATGATATGAGGCTGAAATGAAAAAAAAAGTGTGGCTACACCAGACCCAAATAGTAACTAAACCATAAGTGCCTTGTTCATTGGACTGCCTACATGAGAAAGGAACAGTAAAGTTGAATAACTCTTTTAACAGCACTATACTGTATGAGGCAAGGTCTAACACCATGTGCATGATAGATACAATAGCAGTCGATTTCTGGCAAAAAATTAAAGATATAATGAAGAGAATGCCTTTGCTACAATCTCTCAATTGTCATAAAGGCAAAGCTTGGAAAAGAGTCTGATATTCTGAGATTCAAATGCTTCCGTTACATGCAGATGAACTGAGATCCCAAATAATCACATCTGCTTCTAGAATCATCTCCTTTCTTACACCATGACTACTTCTGAAGAAGTCAAAAGGGAGATGTTAATTGCAAAAACAGTACCACATAGAAGAATTGAAAGACAGTTAAGTCTGGCACCTAAGAAGGCTATGTCGTATCTTTAGCATCTGGAATCTTGTTTAATACAGGTCAGGTGTTAGTCTTGCTACAATATCACTCATGTCTCCATCATATAAAAATATTTCAGTTAATCATGGGTGATAAGGACATATACAACACAACTGTATAAATTGCCTTTTCGCTCATTGGTCTTATCACCGAGATGTAGGCCCTGCTGGAGTGTTACTTGTGTGAGACCACTGTATTGTTCAGCAAACATGACGTTCACTGGTAACTTCTTTAGCACTGCCCTCCATAAAAGAATCTTCCCATTCACAACTTACCACTTTTCCTTCTTTCCTCAGTTGCTTAATCATTCATTTTTAAAGTTACCTGGCTCTATAAAAAATCCAAAATGTCCATGTAACACTACTTTCTTTCAAAATTTTCCCATATTCAATTTCCAGAAATCAAATCTCTTCTTAAACTCACCCATCTGCCCTTCATATTCATAAACCCTCCCGGACCACCTTATACTTCTTTAATGTAAATCGTCCTTATTTTTTCTGTTTTTATATGATTCAATACATACTTGACAAAACTAAATATACTAAAATAACCTGAAATCCTGTAGAGGTATTAGAGACATGTCAGAAATTTTATGAAAATTCATATAAAGCAGAGAAATGGGGAAATCAATAAAAAGAACAAACTGAAAAGTGTGTGTGTTTGCGCGTCGTGTGTTTCTGTTTCTGCCTGCGTGTGTGATTGTATGGCTGAAAGCAGAAGTAAGAGTGAGAGTGAGAATGAGAGAGACAGATCATGTGCATTTTTAAAGTTACACCACTTCTAAATATGTGTGTGTGTGTGTGTGTGTGTGTGTGTGTGTGTGTGTGTGTGTGTGTGTGTGTGTGTGTGAGTGTGTATATCTGTGTGTGAAAGTATGTGTAGACATTAAAATCTTATCAAAATTAGATTTCTGGATGTAAAATACTTCCTCCAACAGCAGTTATCTGTACTACAGCAAGTTTGAAATATTAGGTGGAAGAATTACTTTACATCAAAAATATTAAAAAATAAATATATAGTAATAAAAAACCCAAACACATACAAAACAATTTAACAGACAGCCCATTCTCTAAGCTCAATAATGCTCTCTACAGTGTGTTTTATTGTGTAAATAAAGCCTTTCCAGTGGTGCTGAGGCCTTCTGCCTGCTTTACACAATAACACACATCCTGTTGGGCATTATTACTAACTTATACCCTGTATCCACAATACCTGAAATTGTTATCTTAAGTTCTTATTCAAAAATCCCATATCAAAAGTAATTTTTATTTTATTACATCACTCAGAAATAGCAAAACTCCTTAATTATATTTTTTAACTGCTCAGATTCACTGATAAAAAAGAAAAAAAAAAAAGTTTATTTTTGACTGCTTCGTTTGTCTTTTTCTATGACTAGTCCTAACTAAATTTTCCACTTTTCTCCCATACTTCTCCATTGCCCAGTAAGGCATTCAGACCTATTTGCAGCTCAATCCTGTTTCACGTTTTATCAGACTCCTTCTTTAGCATAATCTTGTTTTTGTTGCTCACTTTCGAAGCCGCGGTGGTGCAGTGGAAGCTTTGTTGCCTCACAGCAACAGGTTCTCCCGTTCGATTCTCGGCTGGAGCGCCTTCTGTGTGGAGTCTGCATGTCCTCCCCGCGATTGAGTGGCGTTCGAAAGACATGCGTAAAATGGGTGTGCCTTCGCTGAAGGTTGGGCATCAAGCTGGCACCTCGGCACCCGTAAAATATCTACTGCCAATCATTAGCAGACCGGAGTTCCGCTGTGGCAACCCCTAACCGATAAAAGCCGAAAGAAGAAGTTGCTTACTTTCACAATCTGTTTCATCTGCATAATTTTCAGATAATACCCTTAACTCATCCTGCTCTTTCGCCTTAGCCTTTTGGTCCCTTTCATTTTCTTTTTCCTTTTCCTTTAACTTTATTTGTCTATGGGGGCCTGCAAACCACAAATTCCCTTCCTTACAAGATTTAGAGCATTTTACAAAACAAAATTCTGCCTTGCAAGTCCCCTCTTCACAACTTGGTTGCATCTTATTTTACCACATTCATTAATCAAATGTGGTTTTGTCTTGAATCATCAACTTCCACAAAGCCGATGATTTAAAATAGCAAAAAATAATGCCCAAAATGCAGAAGGGCAAAGCAAGTAACTTTAAGCATTTTATGCATGGGCAAGCCCCCCTCACGCCCTGAACTTATATATATATATATATATATATATATATATATATATATTTATATATGTATATATATATATATATATATATATATATATATATATATATATACCAACTCCAAGGTCACACCAACTTGAAGAATGAAGGAATCTCCCAAAACAAGTGAATGCCGCATTTGCAGACTTAGAAATCACACCAGGAATGATTTTCTGTGGAGAGCAGCATTCAGCTTTCTGCTTCAGTGTTTTTTTCCTGTGGGCAAATGAGTAAAGATACTCTCTTCCTGTTCTGCTTTAAGAGCGATGAGTTAGCATAAAAAAACCCCTTAAGGGTCAATTTACTTTTATTTCTTTCTTGTAATGTGTTAGAGCCACAGTTCTGGCAAATGTTGCAAGGAGAAGTCAAAATGTTCTACTCCTAGATACTGTCTACATTATGTGAGTAAGTGTCCAGTGTGTGTGTGTGTGTGTGTGTGTGTGTGTGTGTGTGTGTGTGTGTGTGTGTGTGTGTGTGTGTGTGGTGTGTGTGTGTGTGTGTGTGTGTGTGAGTGTGAGAGTGTGTGTGTCGGTGTGTCGTGGTAGGGGATTATAAACCATCTGACACATTTTTATACTAAAAAAATGGAAATTTATAAAAAATATGATACATCATCTAAATGACCAACTCTAGATGGTGTCAAAATACTAAGAAAACTGGCGACTATTCATCACATTGAAATCAATGAACTTTAATGATTTAACACTGCAGTATTGCAGTATTTACTCTAACAAACATTCCTAAACTTTTCCACAGAAACATAAAGACAGCAGAAGTGTGGGAGAACAAAATGGGCCTAATACAGCCCAAAACACTTAAAGTATCAGAATATTCCCATAAATTAAGTAATTGTCAAGAACAGCAACTTACTGAGAAATCTTGACAAATATTGAATCTATGAAGAAACAAATGAAAAAACCTCACTATCTGAGCTTGGGAGCAACCGCGGAGATACTGAAAGACTAAACAGCAAGTGAGGTCTGGGGAAGAAAGGGGTGAGGTACATAATGAGAGCAGGGAAAGATTTTTAAACCCAAGAAGAGTCTTAAAAGTGCTAACAGAGCCAGTCCTGTCATTCAAGTGGACAGACTGGATCATGCAAGGCTGTCTTCCTCTATCACAAAAAAGTCTTATTCCTAAACTAGAATATGCACTACAAGTGATTATGCTTTCATCAGCAAATAGCATTAACCATCTTCAAAAAGATGGGTTCAATCCCTTGGCTGGCACTAGTCATCACTATCATACAGTAAAGCTGACTAACTGTTATTCCATACTAATAGGGGTGCCGTAATCAGTGATTACTGCTTGCAAATTATAGCACTCCTCCCTTTAGTACACACACACTTACAAACATTCTAGTACCCCTTCTGTTGCACTATCAAGAATCTTTGACTTCTGAATCACTTTCAGATTAGCAACTGCAGAGTAAGCTTTCTCAAGAAAGCTTGTAGTGTGGAACACACATCTAGCCATGTAAGGAATACTACTCTTTACCAGCCATTATAATGCAAATGCTTGACAACCTAATGACCTCCTCTGTTTGCTGGTGCATTTACAGTGGCTAACTTCTTTAATTTTTTCTGCTTCCTTTTCCTCCTTTCATGTACTCCTACTTAAATGAACTGACTACTCTACTTCAAATATTTTCCTCTTACATATATGTAATGATACATATTTACACAAGTAAGTAACTCAGCTGACCAAATGCTCCTATATTGGACCACCCCACTGTATGGACCATAAATGTACAACAGACGTACAACCAGTGCCCTGAATAATCAGCTTGTACCACAGTTGCTCAAGCATAGCAGCTCACTTGCTCATTTTGTTTTTCCTCAAGACACACGGATGTGAGATCCTGTTGTCTGTATTTGTCTGCTTAATATGTGCCAAAGTCTCACAGCCTCCTACAAAAAGTGTCAGTGATCACGTCTCTCAGAGATGCCATACCCTCAGAGTAAGAATAATATAGTTTGGCATGTATGGGGGGCTTCCCCTTCATGAACTTTTTTTAGGAATGCTGCATTTACTCATTTTGATAAGCCTGAGTAAAGTGATAAAAGTTTTTGATATTTAGTCTCATTTATTTTTATTTTATTTTAATTTGTTGACCAGGGAAGTCTGGCTAGGCACAAAGGTTCCTTTTCAGCGGAGGCCCCCGGAGAAAAGCTACAGTACATGCAATACAATCAAAATCTTTTAAGTTTTATAATATCAACAATGATGTATGTGCTCTGTTGTTGCCATGTTTTTATGCTTTGGGCTTGGAAGACTCAGTGAGGTATTGTGGAATCTTTGTCATACTGCCACGTAACATACTTTCCTGCATTGCACTACACCTCATTTTAGACAAGATCTATACAACACTGTCACTGTTGTGTCACATTTACAGATTCAAAAAATATCTTCTACGGTTTCAAAACTGATTTATTGTAGCAATGAAAATTTACTACATTACAGATTATATCATCTATATCTCATTAACTGCTTCAGAATAACATCATACATTAATTTTACCAGTTCATCTAAATGTTCACATTACTTGTAGTATTTGCATACTGATGACAGTGTACATCATAATGTTTTGCCTCAATTATTGTTGAAAAGCTTCTCTGTAACAATTGACTTACCCAGTTAACAAATGCATAACAAATTTGAAACATGGAGAATTGGTATGGCAATATAAACAAGGGGAGAATCTATACTGGGGTTCTAATGTGAACAACAAGGAGGGAGCTGTTACAATGTAGAACTATTTTAATTTATTTACAACTAAACAATAAGGAACAAATCAGAGCTAAACCTGAAGTAATATCACATAGTGACCCTTTATATGAAGATATTTACTGCCATCACAGTTAGACAAGATGAAATTATGGAGTTGAAGGAGTTGAAGATTTACAAGAACCTGAAAATCACAACAGACATAAAGAATTTTTTTTAGAAACCAAAATAAAAAGCTCAGTAGTGGAGCAAATACAAGATTAGAGATGTGAATTTTCCCCTGCCACAAGGCTGTGATTAAGACCAAAACTGAATATGGCAACTGCTTTTGGTATCTATTTAAGTCATGCATTATAAAAGGAACATATCCAAAAGTTAACGGTTGTTTTCAATGATCAATATACTTAATCATAATCAAAATCATACTTTTAAAGAATGTGTATGCTTCTTAACTGCATCAGATGATTTGCATCTAAGAAGAAATAACTTACTAATGTAAGGAAATGCATAGGTTTAAGACAGTACTGCTTCAGTCAGAGGGTGGCATGTCTCTGGAATACTATGCAAGACAGTACTAAAATGGAGTTGAGCAAACATTAAACTAGACAGACATAGATACAGTTTATGAAATGTAATAGTATTTTGAGTGGAATGTGTATGAACACAGCCTTAACTGGAATGTGTTAGATTGTGGGCGGTATTTATAGTTCAGCAGTTCTCACGTACGTACTTGTTAAACACAGCACATTTGTAATGAATAAAAAAAAGCAAAGGCATTTTAAAAACATTCCTACTTAGTGCAAAAGTATAAAGTGTCTAAAGTCAAGGATTAAGTGGATATAAAGGACTATGTGAAAAAGAAGTACTTCATATATATTAGGATATTAGGGATGGATGCAGTTATGTGCAGTCATGTTTAAAATACCTGAGACAAGCTGCAAACTTATTGATATTTTTAAAAATAAAGAGGTTTAATATATTTTATATGGGAATATCCTTATGTGGACACCCTGCTAGTATCATTAAAGGCAATACATAAAAAACGGAACACATCTGTCAAACAAACTAATCCGAATAATACTATAACAACAACCAAAAATAATGTGTTTTTAATGGAAATAACAGTCAATAAAATTCAGTGAGCACTTTCATCTTAGAAGACTTCTTCAGACTGAATGAAATACATCAAATAACACAATTTGTATCATAACATCACATGACTTAATTATAACCTTTTATGAGAGACACTTTTGATTTTATTCAATGGCTTCATAACATAATTCAAACTGACTCTGACTTAGTTATAATGAATATTCTGTCTTTATATACCATGAAACCTAATAAGATTGGAATGGACACTGTAAGAATGGAATTGTTAAATTCAAAACTTTTTTCAGATAACATGATATGTTTAATAATGGAAATGCTACATATATTACTTAGTTACATTGTTTTTTAATTTAACTCATCTTTTTTTTCATCAGGTTAATGGTGCCAAGGGAGCAGCCATGGCTCCAAGTTATGCAAATGTATTTATGACAGGCTGGGAGAATATTTTCAAAAGTGATTTTTTTTTTAGCAAAATTGTATTATCCAAGCACTTTTTTGATGATATTTTTTTTTAATTTGGAGAGGAGAGTTAGATGTTCTAAGAAATTTCCTTGAATATGTTATTAATAATATGTGACTATCTAAAATTTATGTCATTATATGATTTTAATAGTGTAGGTTTCTTATATGTAGTGTATACAAATAATATGTTAGCAACCAAAATATTTAAGAAGGAAGTGCAGAATAATACTTATTCAAGTTAAGAGAGCATGCACTCTAAGAAAATAAAAAAATATAGTTAAGGGACAGTTGCTGAGAGTAAGTGATTTAACTATTAATGAAAATGTTGTTTTTAAAGGAAGGGATTAGTTTATGTCAGACGTTGGTTGCAAAAGGATATCTTGAAAAAATAGTTAAAATAGGTTTGATGACATTATGATTAAGAGAAAGGAAACTGATAAAAAATCTACTGCCAAAAATTAATAATAAAGATGATAGAACTGGAATGGTAATATACTTTTCTTTAGATGAAAGCAATATAAAAAATATTATTAGAGAAATTTGGAAGATTTTAAGCAGTTTTCTGGAAGTGGAGAAAACAGTAGGAGATTAACCTACTTTTGTAAATAAAGGAGGGTGAAGTTTAAAAGATGGGTTTCAATAAGTTAGGACAAGCAAAACAAATAAGTAACAAAAGAGGGATTTTTAAATGTTTTAGTTCCAACTATTGTCAGTATTTAAAAGTGGATGAAACAGATGTGATCATTAGAAACAAGAAAGTTTATGTTCCTTTTTACTTCTCTTGTAAATCTAGGTATGTAGTGTATTTAGTGATTTGTTTGTTTACCTCGGCAGGACAACAAGAGAATTGCATCAAGGATAAATGAGCATGTGCATGCTTTTGAGATAGGTGAGCGAAACAATGCTTTAAGCAAACATTATTATGTAGGCAAATGTGAGGTTTATTGTAAATTGTTGGTTTCAGACCAGCTAAAAAAATTTATGAGCAGGTTCAATGCTGAAGATAAAATAGACTGCAGGGAATATTGCTGGCAGATAATGTTGGAAGCCTGCAACCCTCCAGGACTAAATGACAAGGAAAATTTAATTTTTTTTTTAAGAAAAAGGGTTAGACAATTAATTAAATGATTAATTTTAATTATTTAATCATGTAATGTTATGATATAAATTGTATTTGCTGTATTTCATCCAGTCTGAAGACGTTTTTTGAGATGAAACCTCTTATTGAATGTTATTTCCATTAGAAACACATTATTTTTGATAGTTGTTATAATATTATTAGTATCATTAAAGAACAGAATTGGGGAGATAGGAAAGATTGAAAAAGGGGAGACACAACAAAGAAGGGAACACAGAGAGAAAAACATCAAGAAGGTTGTGCTAGAAGAGGTGGGACAGGAGGAGCACAATATTTTTGTCGGGGGATAGACCCCCTCATTTTTTTAAATTTTTTTCTATGAGAGGGTAGTCTGAGTGGGAAGCAGGTAAGAAGATGTTGATGAAATGATATGGGAAGAAGGACTGAATTGCCTGCAGGAGTCCCAGCCCACAGACCCTCAAATATTTCCACTGTAAGATAGTGGGGCAGAGGAGAAAGATGATGTTGAGGGGGTGGGGGCTTGTGGTAATGTGGTGGTTGGCACCAAATGAGACAGAGTGTCTTCTGCACACTGCAGGGAAGCCTCAACTGGCTAAATTCTGCAAACAACTACCTTTTCCATCGCATTCTCAACCAAGTTCTGAAGCCCCTGTTCTGCAAGGCTTTCCAGGTTGTCACATGCCGGGGTGCATTCAGGCCTGGTGCCTCTGCCCTGACCCTGCAAGGACATCCTCGGATGCTCAGAGGGTGAGCAATCCCTACCCTGGAAGGTACATGCCTGGGTTGGTCCAGTTGGTTTTGAAGCTATAGAAAAATGAACAAAAATGGGAGAGAAATAAAAAGAATAAATTACAAATCAATGCATAAATAAAATAAAAACAGAGAGATTTATAAATCTTTATTGAAGTAAAGCTGAGAATCTATGTGAAGTGCTTGTTCATAGTTTTATTTGAAAGTGTATGGCATGTGCTTATGCAAACTTTGGGATGAAATGTTATGGGGAGTGCTGATGCATAATTTTGGAATTAAATATTATGGGACGTTCTTCTGCTTTCTTGGCAGGATAGTGTTTGATATCATGTAATGGTGGGGTTTACATGTTGCAGCCTACTACACAAACATAATGATCACATTTTTGCCCTATATGCATTTGTTTCCAATACAGCATTAAGAACACCAGTCATAAATAATTGCAGCTTATAAAATCAATGATAGACGGCAGTACTGCACTTATATCAGTATTGCTTGCAGTACTGTATTGAATGCAATCTGTTCCTTCAGGTACTAATATCTATCAGTAAGTTGATTATATACATTATTGACATTAATTTCTGCACTTGTATACTCAAATCTGTCTCACTCTTGCTTGCAGTAATATAGTGAGTGCAATCTATTCCTTCACTTACTGTGATCTATCAGTATTTTCTTTATATGGAATGCACTATTTTTCTACACATAATTCTGTATGACTTACTATTAATGATTTTTCCCCTATATATATATATATATATATATATATATATATATATATATATATATATATATATATATGGGTCACCTTCAAAACATCTAAAACCCATAACACTGAATTTCATAACATCTAACAGTACAAATCAAATGAAAATAATGATTTACCATTAAAATTCTGCCGTGCAATTGCACGGCTATGAAGTATTCGAACAACAAAAGTTTGAATACTTCATATATGCACAGGTTACATGAGCGAACGTCATGTTTGCGAATGGACTGTGCATTCGTAAATATAACATTCGCTCATGTAAAGGGATCGTGGTACAGTGCAGTTGGGAAATACATCCCTTTACTCACTGTAGTGCGATCTCTGAGTTGGAATATTAAGTTGGGAGGGTGGGGGGGCTTGCCCCCTGCATAAACGGGATTATAGTTTAGCTAGTTAGGGAGTTAAGGGAAAGGTGGGATTGCTGTTAAATACCAAAAATGTCGTCATTGACATTTTCGGCATTAGCAGCTGTTTTTCAAAATTAGGGACATTCAGTATTGTGTACTTTCAGCGAAACACTTCGCTAATAAGTACACTTTTTTTTTATTTTCGAGATAATGATAGTAAACCGAAAATAACATCCCCTCCACAAATAATGACATATAATGACACCAAATTACCAAACACACTTTTTAATATGTTTCTGCAGGGGGGCTTAATACAGTGGGGTTAGGACATTAATTTTTTCCCCACTGTAGGGTGATCTTGGAGTTGGTATATTTAATTTACAGGGGATGTGGAAGGCGGAGCCCTCCACATGGGGGGGGGTGCAGGGGGGGCTTGCCCCCCCTGCAGAAACATAAGTAAAAAGTCTGTTTGGTAGTTTGGTGTCGTTATATGTGGAGGGGATGTTATTTTCTTGTGATTTGTAATGTTAGCTGTTATGAAATTCGATGTTATGGCTTTTAGATGTTTTGGGTTTTAGATGTTCTGGTCTCAATGTTATGAAATTAGATGTTATGGGTTTTAGATGTTTCAAAGTAGACCCATATATATATATATATATATATATATATATATATATATATGTGTGTGTGTGTGTGTGTGTGTGTGTGTGTTTGTGTGTGTGTGAATTATTAACATTTTTTAAAAACAGAATTGCTTACTATACACTAAGGTATTCAGGTTTACCAGGGTACTCAGTTAACTACTCCAGCTACTGCTCCTGCTATTTCCTGTTATAAGAGATCTCCACCTCAGCTGTATAGAGAAGAAATAAGATAATTCTTGTTTACCTGTATTTAACATTTTTTTGTCATTTACATGTAACTTTACTATTATTGTTTCTAAGTCACTACATTCATTACATTATTTGCTTAACCATGTATTTGTTCAAATGTATAATACTATCTGAATTGTCATACTTTGCTATTCTTCTCTTTACTGTCATTAATAAGCCAAAGCAGATAGTTTTGGTGGGATGTTTTTTAAATATTTATGCTGTGCATGTAACAGTCTCTGAATTTGTTTCAGCATGAATGTGCAGACACACAGAACAATGTAGCATGTTATGGAAGCTTTCATTTCCTAAGCTGTTCAAAGGTGCTTGATTGATAGTTTTTTTCCTGAACAATTCTAAACATATAAGATGATGATTTAAAAATGTTTGCAGAAGTAATACAGAGTTAATATCAGTTATTTCTAAATAAGGTATGCGCTGGACATTTACTTCACAGTACATCAGTCCCCACCACACTTCCCACAACCTCCAGTCTGACTAGGGTGTGGTGCCTGATTGACTTCAGCCATCTTGTACGTGCACTTACAATTCTGAAAAGAAAGGACTTTCTTATACAATTAATATACTATTATATAATTCCTGGGCAACACAAAACTGTCTGCATATAATTTAACTACTACTTAAGGTAATGCAATATGTGATGTAAAGTATGGAAATTCAAAATGTTCTTCTTTCATAAGTTCATAGGTTCATAGGTAGGTACTAGGCTATCTGCCCAAAGGCATTTATAAGCCTAGCCGGAATGTGTTGGCTTTCGCCACCCCCTTAGATTAGTTCCCTGTGCCTCTGTCTAGCAGAGCCATTGAAGTGATCCCTGGGGTAAACGTTCTGTTTACCATCCACTCATCAAGGTTTCTCTTAAAGAGGGTTAGCGAGGAGCTCTGCCTAATGTAGATTGGAATCTTGTTCCAGAGCATGGGAAGTCTCTGGGACAGGAATCTATCCCTCCACCATGTCCTATTTATTGTTTTTTGTGAGGTTTAATTCCCTGGAGCATATGGCTCGAGGGAATATGGTTTTCTTTAGGTGAGCTGAATTTAGTACAATGTCTGACTGACTTGTAATGATGACACTCTACAAAACAGTCTGGAAACATTGAAGTCAGAATTTGTAGGAAGGGGCTATGAGGAGACCAGCGTCTCCAAAGCGATAAGTACTACTTTGAGGGAGAGACGTGGTAGAGCTAAATCCTATTTTTCTGCTGCAAATGTTGGTGAGAAGCCTATGCGCAAGCAACCTCAAGGCCTACCAACAGTTCTTTCATGTAGTTCAGATGTGAAAAATGTTAGAGATATTTTGCATAGAAATTGGCATATCTTGCATGCAGAAGGTGCTATTAGAGGGGTAGTAGGTCCACGACCTAGAGTGGTATATAAAAATAAGAGCACACTTAAACAACTATTGTGTTATCCCAATACCTATCAGAGTGAGTCAGTGACTACAAGAGGGTCCAACAAATGCAACAATTGCAATTTTTGCCATCTTGTTGATGAAAGTGGTCAGTTTATATATCCAGATACGAACAGGGTATGGAAGTTTAGAATACAGGCTGATTGTAACACAAGACATTTAGTCTATCTAGCTTACTGTATTGCATGCTCAAAATTCTATGTGGGCAAAACCAATAGAAGATTTCGTGACCGTATAAGAGATCATATGTATTGTACTAGAAAAGAGTTGGTACACAGTGCTTTGGCCAAACACACTTTATTGGAAGGTGCAGCACGTACATTCCTATTTCAAGTTATACAGGTTATTTATGAAAATATTAGGTTAGGAGATATTTATGCTTTCACTGATATGGCTGAGATAAATGGATTTTTAGATTTGGAGCACATTTAGGCTCCGGTCTTAATGATACAGTTTTTATTAAACCAGCATTAGAAGCATGCAAATTAACTAAAAAATAAGAAATGACACTATTTTATTTTTATGCATTTTTTATGCATTTTTATGTATATATTCATGTATTTATTTTATGTGTGGAACACTTTAAATATGGCTCATTGTTTTAATGAGAGGATAATTCTCATTGGTTCATTTGAATTTTTATTATGTATTTAATGAAGTTTCAGAGATTAAGTGTTGTCTGATGAAGCACCGCAGTGTGTGAAAGCGCTTACAACAATATTAAAATTTGCTGATTTTATGTATATTGCTTGCCGTGTTTCTGCACAGATTTTCTGTTTTCAGTTTGTTGTCTTTTGTGACTGTGCAGTTCATCACTGAGTTTCCTCATTTTTTTGGATTATATTCATATACAGTTGAATGCTGACAATGAATAATTACATTAAAAAATGACAATTAGTATTACTAGGTGAACCTTCTACATCAGCACAGAATAGTAATGAACGTAGTGTACATGGTAAGTGTTCCCCACAACCCCATAATAAGCATATAGTGGTATATGCTGTTTCATTATGAGTAATGTTTTCAAATATTTTTTTACAGGATCAGCATCAGAAACAAACAGCTCCACCATACCAAAGAATCTGAAATATCAACAGCAGAATGGCTGCTGGTGATAATGATGCTGAAAACAGCGCCCACGTTTAATGGCAGGATCTCACTCCCCACAACATGTTAGTAACTCTGCAGGAAGTGACAGTGGATCACAAAGTCAAGCACATGTTGACATTACACTATGGTTTGTACAGGAGGAACAACCATGCACCTCTACACCAGCATCTCCAAACACAGGTGAACACTTTGAAGATTATGGCAGAGCTTCAGAGGTAGCAGTGTTCACAGTGACACCTTTACAAAAGGGAGGCAGGTACAGACATTCGTTAAAGTTACTCCAGGAAACAGGAAAGGTTCCCCAGCAGCAAATATGCCATGATGTTGGTAGTGCTCAGAGCTCTGCCACAGAGAGTCAGATGGAAATGGTCAGAACCCACCAGGGTATGCATAAGGATTTTCAGCACTACCTCAAAATGGCAGAGAGTAAGGATAATACCATGATCACACTAATGTGTAGCATGGTGGCACACCAAGCCTCCATGGCCACCTCCATTAGTACACTAATTAGGACTTAACCAGACAAAAGGAGAAGGAGTCATTCTTGGAAGGAGTCGAGAATGAGATACTGTCCAGACTCATGAGGACAGATCACAGAAGACTTCAAGTGCTTCTCAGGAAAATAACATAATTAGTTGTGGAGGACAGTCACAACAAATTTCATGCAGGCTACATCAGTGTTCATTTTCATGTACCGATACCTATAATTCAAGGTGTCGATCATGTTCATGAAGTACTATCAGATCAGTATCTGCACGGTGAACTGCATCAGTTAGGTCACAACATTGAACCAACTCACCATGCAGCTCTCCTGACAATCCCTCTTCAAAATCACTTTCACTGTCACTTAGTTTATCCTTAGGAGATGTGTATAACTCATTTGATCTCAAAATAATGTGACTTAACTTTGACAGTTCTGTTTCTTACAATTTCAACTTCATAAAGACTGTTGAATGGTTTAACTAGAAGGGGCAAAATGGAGGGTCTTGGGACACTTTACAGTTTGCAACACTTTAAAGCTGTATGCATTACATCCTTGTAATAAAACTGCTGAGAACCTCCGGGAACTCTGGAAAGAAGTCTGTATGACAAAACATGACATTACAGTCTCTAACACCTGTGCTCTATGCATTAACATTCCCACAGCTGGCAGTTACCTACACCTGAAAAACATCAGTACGTGACTTTTCATGGAACACAGTAATGAGAAAATTACAGATTAAAGTGAGTATCCTGTCATTTAAACAAGCACTCCTGCCACTTCACACTCACAGCTTCACAAATTATGATATTTTTTGTCTCTGAAGTCAATAATAATTGTGTATGATAGCACAAAGTGATCTTATGTGCAGTACCTCAGCAAACAACGTACTTTAATCTGCTAAGTTAATTGCAAAATGTGCAAAGCAATGTGATATGTTCTCATTCATATGCAATGCATGAACTCATTGAATATTGAAATAACAGTTTTTACTAATTATTCCAAATGAAAACATTCCATCCATGTATACCGGTTCAGCAGACTGTATTCTTCAAAACAGTTATGAAGGTGATCATTACTTATATGATGTCTAATGACATCACTGAACAGGAGTCAGTGAGCACTCGGGCATTACATCATATGAAATAACTGTTATGAAAAAAAATATTTTAAGATGAGAGAGAATGTTACAGGAAAAGTGACAGCAGACAATGCACCACACAGTAGAGCCCACAATAACACTGCAGAGGAAACACTAATCTGACTGTCATAGTCCATAGCTCTAGACTAGATGCTGCCTCCTTACATGCACAGCTGTATGCTGTGCACAAGCCTGCCGCATGGGGTCCTTTGCTACTGCTGACGGCTGGTCACTAGTAGTTGTAGTGGAGCTGGAACCTGGAACTGCAGTGACAGCTTGGGTCACTTCACCACCAGACTGGCACATGATCATGTTATACAGAATGCAGCATACAGGAAACATCTTGCGTGCAATAGCTGGGTAATACTGAAGGGTACCCCCAGACTCAACCAGGCACCTCAAATGTCTGTTCAAGAGGCCGAAGACCCTCTCGATGACAAAATGACAATGGCATAGGGATGTGTTACAGGTCTCTTCTACAGCTCTACTTGGATTTCCCACTGGTGTCATGAGCCATGGCTCCAGTGAATATCCAACATCACCTGAAAAACAAGAAAAAGAAGAGAAGAGAGAAAGAGAGAAAAAGGGGTAGACAAAACAAAGACAACGTGGTTTAGTATTCAGCAATATATTTTACCATGAATGACTACTTAAATACAAGATAAAAAAAATGTTTTTTTCACTTACCAACAAGATGACCACTGGGCATCCTACCATGCAGGAAGAAACAGTAGAGTGAGATAGTTTACCAGATATGGGAATCTTGTGCACTGCCAAAATGCTGGGCAGATATGCTGGTGATGCACCCCATGCATCACACTTCCTGGCAATTGATGGAATGATAGCCCTTCCTACTGTGGTACTGCTCCCCCTGTGGACCAGAAGGGGCCCTAATTGCAACATGTGCGAAATATATTGCAACAAGGATGTCAGTGAAACATGTCACGCCATAAAAGGCATGCATAGTCCTGGCTCGGTCCTGATGTGACTGTGGGCAGTAGATGTACTGATCCACATGTGCCAAGAGTACATCCAAGAACTGTCTACTGTTGGAGTATCTTAGAGGCAGAAGCCTGTGAGATCCCCAACATGCTTTCAGTCTGTCTTTGGAAGGTCCAGGACTATAGATACCTTAGTGTCCACAGGGATATGAAGTCCATGCATTCCTCCAGTACCCCTATGGGGGTAGTAAAAAGGCTGTACCTAGAACCATGAACAGTAAAAAGTATGTTTAATTGGTTATCCACGAAGTTGCTAAAATGAGTTCATCAAGGTGCACGCAAATGCTAAAAACTCAGGGTACAAACGCAAGTGTGAAAAAACACATTCACCTAGGTAGTGGACTTCATCAGGCAAATGGCAGGTGAATTGCC